>NC_051181.1:169030719-169263422 GCF_013339695.2 Rhipicephalus sanguineus | reverse complement strand
ATTTTTTGAATACTTCGATATGAAATTGCAGAAAAAAAAGTTACAGAGGATTCCTAAGCATATTTTTATGAGATAGCAACATGAAAGTGTTTCTTTTCACTAGGTTGATGAAGCACTGACGGGGTGGTGTTTCATAGTTGTCTTATCAAGAATGAGGCAATGTAGAGGCCGAATTCTGTTTATGTACATGATTTGGTGCAACCAAAGTGTTGCCAACAACACATGATAGGCAAAGATGCCATTTCCTTAGCCTCTCCTCCTCTTTCAACTTCTGTGGAAGCTGTACTGATGTGGCGGACAAAGGTGAGCTTCCTTCAAGTCCGGAGTTCCAAATCTGCCTTCGTAGACATCGATATATAGAACGTCTGAAATTTTGGATGCTAAAAAGCTTCGACGTCCGATTTTTCAGACTTCGTGCCCAAATTTCAGGACCAGAACAGCAATAATTGAGCCCCCAACTCTGCAACATCTTTCATCTCCATGTTGGAACCAGCGTTTTCTTGAGTTAATACATTTGCAACAGTAGCGGAGTTTGAAAGGCAGCTTTGCCGCAATACAGGGGTGTGATGAGGTGAAGCATATTGAAAAATCTAGGGACCACTTCCAATCGGGCGTTGACTGTGTCTTGGCAAAGTTCGACCGTAACGTAGCTTGAATGCCGCAATACGAGAGTGTAATGAGGTGAAGCATATTGAAAATTTGATGGGGGTCACTTTCAATTGGACGTTGACTGTATTTGTTTTTGGGAAGTTCGAATAGTTAAAATAGTAAAATTCCAGTGCGAATCGAATAATCGAATAGCAAACACCATTCGAAAAGTATTCGAAATTTGGAATATTCGCACACCCCTAATCACAAGTCTATGCATCATTGGGAGTTCTACATGAACGGCGATGGCTTTCGATATTGAAGAAAAGAGAACAGGCCAACGCGGGCCGTGGTAACACTGTGGCTGCATGTGTCAAGAGGCGTTATCACTCCCCCCACATCCCGCCCCGCCTACTTGTGATTGTCCTGAGAAGGCAGCAGCAGACTGATGCGAAGTGTATTTGTGTCGTCCTCCAGTAAAAGCGTACAGTACACTTAATACGGCGCTACTCTTGCAGTGCTATACGCTTGCGTTTGACGAGATAGTCAGTGTAGTGAGGTTTCTTGGCACCCGCGCGCCACTCTTGAAAGTGGTCCCGCACGAGGTTGCAGCGAAAAGCGGTGCAGTGCGCTTTTGTTGTCTGCTGAAAGCGCGCAGTACACTTGACACTATGCCAACAGCGCGGCCAAGCTGGTAGCTGAAGGCACTTATTGTGATGTTCTGCTGACAAAAAGTAACACTGACCTACAGAGAGCTCTTGGTAAGTTTGAAAAGCTAAATAAACAGATGAAACCGACATACAAAAAGCCAAAGCAGTGACTGCTAAATCATATCACTGATCTTACTGCTATGTAACTACAATAATTGTTCAATCACAATTTTTTTATAAGTGTGATGCTTTTTCGTTGTTTTTTTTCAAATGTTTGAGGTGACCCTAGTTTCCAGAACCTTCTTTTCAATTATTTCATATGTTTGTTACATGAGCTAGATAGGTCATGTGGTATGTAAAAAGGTAATGTAATTCATACCTGGCGATAATCTGTTAAAAAAACTTTCTCCGAAGGCTGTTTCAGTGTTGTGTGTATTCTTAGCTAATTAAAATATGTACAAAGGTGGTCAAAAGTTCCCAGGCGGCAACGCCCGGCTGAGGAGCAGCAGCTCGCTGCTATCGGGGCGCTGTCATTGCAATCACGCCTTTGCGCACGCTGGCGTCAAGCGTGTGCTTGAAGGGGGAGGGGGCATCTCTCTCCCTTTCTTGCTCTCCTTGATAAGAAAGCGACGTATAAACTTGGTGCATCATGTTCCCACACTGTCCACTCTTCGATGTTTTCTACTGTGCAGCGTGTGGCAAGGCGGCAGTCTTCCGGAAAACTGACGCATCATGATTGCGGCCACATTTAGCTTACCGTGGTTTTCGGCTTCCTGGAAAACAATATCGTGCGTTTAACTTTCCATTGGCACTGCGGTGGTTCTATCAGCCATCTGTGCAGGCCAATTCGCTGCATACGAGCATGGTCAGAACCCGAAATGTATTCAGAAGAGCTTGTGTTGGGGCTAGTTGGAACATCTTAGTGGAGTAAGCAGTGCTGCACAGTAGTTGTTTATACCTAGCTTTCTTTTGAAGGAGAGCAACAAAGAGAGAGCCCCCCCCCCCCCTTCGACGCACTTGCTGGACGTCAGCGTGCGCCAAGGCGTGATTGCGATGGCAGCGCGCCGATAGTAGTGAGCCGCTGCTCCGTGGCCGGCCGTTGCAGCCTGGGAACTTTTGACCACCCCTGTACTTGTACCCCCAAGTTGCTACAAATTTGTTTTTTCAAGCTCTTAGGACAACATATTAAATGCCGCTAACTGCTCCAAATCAAGGTTCTTCTGCTCTAAAATCGAGATTTTGCTCCTCTAAAATCTGCTCCCAATTCAGTTTCAGCTGTCTCTCCCCTGATAAGTGCACACATTGAGTTCCTGTGTGTGACTGGTGAGTCATAGGATTTGGGGTAGCAAAAGCTGCATGGTCTTGGCTTGCTGTGAAAGTATGGCATATATATATATTTCACGGATTGGGGTTGTTGCAGACAATGGATTCAAACAGGACTCTGTTAACGGCAAAACAACATTTAATGAACACATGCACAGCACTCAAGAAATACAAATAATATACAAAACAAATACCAAAAACTGCAAATTCAAACTAAAGCTACGAACCAGCCGCACTACTAACAAAACCGTCCAGTTAAACTAAGGCATTAATGCTGCTCGTGATTCGGGTTAACCTTCATGATGAAAGGGCTGACCTTACTTGGCCCAGCTGATGCACTTCTCGTCAAAGTCCGGGATCGGTCGAGTTGTGTCCCAGTCGTTGATCTCGACGGTCTTGACGACCGTGGCCGTCCTTGCCGCTGCCGAATCGTCGTCCGTCGTCGTCATCACATGACGTTGTCGCTGGCGTGGCGGAAGGCTGCGGGATTAGGCCTATCGGTGGTTGCTGATGCCCGGTGCTAAGAGCCGATGTGGCCCACCGGGGACTGTCTTCGGCGGCTTGCTTCAAAGGGGGCTTGCGCCAGGAACGTCGGTGATGGCTGTGCGCAGTTGCTGCATCCCGAGACGCCTCACTCGAACTGGGTCGAGGTCTCAGGCCACCTCTCGGGACGCCCGTGTCACAGGCTGTCGAGTCGAACTCCTACCGCTCCCGTCGCCAGTGCGCTTGCTGGCGAGACAACCTTCTCTTGGCAAATCCACGTAGACAATGCCAGCGCGTCGTTGCTTGCATCCCGATCACAGCTCGGGTCACGCGCCTCCGCCTTCTCCACGCTATGGTGAGCACGCTCGCGCCGTTTCGAACGTTTCATCGTCTCCTTTTTTGCGAAGGGCTCTTTCTTACTCATGACAATATATATATATATATATATATATATATATATATATATATATAATGTGGGTCATTCCATGCCAAATTTCCCAGCCATTTTGGCGAGACCATCTCATATTTACTTGAAAAAAATCGTACTGATTTTATTGCACTGAATACAGTGAATTGCTAGAATATTCCAGAGCGAAAAAATTTTTCAGTCATGTAGGAGCATGCTGAATTTCGCAGAATGTCGTCCAGGTGATGTCAATCAGAAAGTTTATTCTTAGAATACCGTTTTTTGCTTCAATACCAAATTTAGCCTAAATACTAGGTAAAGGCGTCTGTCTAAGGTGTTCGAAGCTCATTAATATTACTGCAATTTTTAAGTCATACACCTCCAGAAAATTTGCCAAAATGTTTCATGTTTGCATTTCTTCCCTTACAATATTGAACTATGTATGAATGTCTGAATAATGAATACTTACTTTACAAAAATATATTTCGTGTGAAAAATGTTTTCAGACCACTGATGTTTCTAAACTTTACGAGAAAAGATCACAAATTTGAGAAAATGATCATTTTTATCTACATTGGGAGGTGCAGTTGACACCATGTGGCACTCCAATTAAAAATCAGCTTTGTACCTCAATTGGAAGGAAATGAATAGTTCTTTTATGGTTTGAAGTTCTCCATATGTTCCCATATAGTCACACGGCAGCTTCCTCGTTGCAGTTCCTCATTGCCGTCAATGGGGAACAGACGAATGGCCTCACCGAGTGTCTAAAGAAGACCATTGCCGACATGCTGGCCATGTATGTCGACGTCGAGCACAAGAAGTGGGACACCATCCCTCCGTACGTGACCTTTGCATACAACACAGCCATGCAAGAAACGATGCAGATGACGCCATACAAGTTGGTCTACGGAAGGAACCTGGCAGTGACGCTCGACACCATGCTACCCAACATCACCGACGAAGAAAACCTCGACATCACCTTCAGTGTGCCTAAGAGGCTGACAACTCGCCCGTCTGCACATCGGGAGGCAGCAAAAGACCGACAGCCGCCGTTGCAACATTTGACAACGCCATGTAGAATACCAGCCTGGCGACCGTATTTGGGTCTGGATGGCAATATGCTGACGTAGACTTAGCGAGAAGCTTCTTCGACGATACCTCAGATCGTACAAAATACTTCGACGTCTCGGCGAACTCAAATGTGACGTTGTCCCCGACGGCATGACGAACTCTCAGTGGCGCTGGGCACGCACCTAGGTCGAGCATGTGGTGCACCTTGCTTTCTTCTATGTGCACTAGTTGTGCTTCTTTTATATTTGTGCATACTGTACCGGAGCATATCGGTGTCAGCTCTGTGCCAGCGTGAAAGAAGACGACGTTCGTGTGGTTCGTGCTTGCCGGGTTTCTGCCTGAACCAGCTTGGCTGTCTCACGCCTTCTACAGAATAATAACAAGTGTTTGTGGGAGAACACGCTTGTTGCATTTGGTTTTCGACAATACGAACAATACGAATACGAGCGACAATACGTTTTCTTCTTCAAAATTGTGTTCTTTTGCAGCATTAGGACGATGCTTTTTCAGAGGAAGGCAATGCCACGCACGCATTCATGTAACTGACCCTTTGCACGTGTAACCACTCTGTCGCATGCACCGTGCCAGAATGTCGAACATTTTTGATTGTATTTGATTGTTCTGATAAGCTTGAGCGTGCAACGCGAACAGTAGAAATTTTTCTGGAACTATGTGGTCACCAGTGATAAGCCTGGAATCTTCAATGCCGCATGTTTAAATGCCAATGCGCCTTACCGCTGATCAGATTACTTATGAGCGATTTGCTGTGAGCTAGATTGTACAAATCCATAGTGAACACACACGCTGTGGATTTATACCAAGTTAGTTGGTACAAATCCACAGCGCTGGTCTTGTGTACTTCCTAGTCTGTGTCTACGTCGCGCTGTTTTTTCACTATGGATAGTGATCAGATTACTTGACAGCCGTCTACTGTTCACGCCGCTATCAGTCTACAGCGTAAATCGCTTGTTCGTTGACTTTTCATTTGCTGGGCACAAGTTCGCCCAAATAAAACGTGCTGTATTTCCCAGTGGTGCTGCAGCCTTCTTCACCGTCACAGCCACGTGACAACACACATACACACACACAAACACACACACACACAAAATTGGAACTATAATAGTTAAACGGATCCGGACACCGACCAAATGATTTAAAAGCGAATGTATTGACGTTTCGGCTCCACGGGAACCATGTTCACAATAAAAGATTGGCACAGCAGTTCGCCTTTTTAAGCGCGGCACATCATGTGACATGTGACTAAGACACCTGGCGTATGTCGGAGAAAGATTATCCTCGTTGTGATTAAGGGTGTGCGGCGTGGTTTGGATGATCAGGGACTCCAGATGAAGGCATGTAGCACGATTTCTTTCCTTGGCAATCACACGGGCGTCTTTCCAGCTGATAGCGTGTGATGTAGTTGCGCATTGTTCGGCCACGGCATTGGATGCAACATGTTTATTCTTGACGTCATTCTTGTGCTGTTGAAGTCTCGTTTTGAAGTTGCCGGTTTCCCCCACGTAGACGTAAGGGCAGTCCACACAGGGGATGACGTACACAACACCCGAGTACCTTTCCTTTTCAAGAGGGTCCTTCACAAGTACGAGTTCGTGCCGGAGCTTCCTGGACGGGACGTGCGCAGCCTGCACATCATAAGACCGCAGAACTCGTGCAAGGGGCTCGCTTACTCCCGGAACGTACGGAATCGCAACCTGTCTCTCTGTGGGTTCAGATTGGGCGGGCACTGCACGAGCCAACCTGCGCCCTACTGAGTCAATTAGGTACTCAGAGTAACCACATGCCATCAGCTCCTGCCGCACCAGTGCACTTTCACCCGCACGGTCTTCCCCTGTCGTGCATACCCTTTCCGCCCGACGAAGAAGAGAGCATCTTAAACACTTCGCAGCACAGGAAAAACAGACACAAAGATAACGACACCAGACAACATACGAGTGCCAACTACCAACAAAGGTTTATTGAAAATCATATGCGTATGTATACCGTGCTCAAACACCGTCACACATGTGCACACTACTTTCTTAGAAAGTACAACTATTTATCTGAAAGGTGTACGCAGGGGGTGCTGACACATGCTGAACCCAATGAAGATATTTTTTCTGCCTCTATAATCTCGCGAGTGAGCGTATCCCTACTTTTGCTGACAGCAGCACACTGTGCGAAAAGAGGTTCACAGCCACAAGACCCGCATTGCATTGCCAACCAGCCGCCACGTGCCGTTTTCTTTACATTTTGCGCATGCTCTTTCAGACGTTAAGACATCGCCCTGTCTGCCCTATGTATTGTTTACCACAAGACAGCGGAATACTGTAAACTACATTCGTAGCGCAGGCAACAAATGAAGCTTTGTGCTGCTTTATGCAGCCTCGTTGAACACGAGAGCTCCTCTGGTTACAGAGTTAATGAGCTTCTGTGGTGCTGAAAACACAATTTTCACTTTTGAGCGACCAGCAATTTTCTTGATATTGTGGGACAGCTTGTGAATATAAGGCATAACGGCCACTTTTGGATGTGCACCAGTTGATGCACCCTGTGAATGATTGTTCTGCATGCGCATTTTTCGGAGCAAGGTTTCCGCAACTGAACACTACATGAAAAGGGTAGCCAGCCTATAACAACCGCTCGGACTGGAAGCGAAGTACTAAAACTTTAGCGCAAAACGAGCACGGCGGACAAAGAAACGACGAAGACAGGCGCTAACTTCCAACTATCATTTATTAAAGCAACACACACATATATACCTGTCACATGTGATTACACAGATATCAATCAACGCAAAAGGGGACACTTATATAAATAAAAGCGGCAAAACTACGCAGGACCTACACGTGCGGGTGAATTTAAGTAATCTAGTTCCTTTTTTGTTAGTGCGATGGATGGCTTGCTGATGCAGCTTCCATTAGCAATCGCTGCCGCCTCAATGATGAGCCTGATGCTATCCTTAGGGTGAGATGCCAACATAAAGGCACGCATTTACATTCTGCGCAATGAGCCGCCAAGAATCATTGAGGCGGCAGCGATTGCTAATGGAAGCTGCATCAGCAAGCCATCCATCGCACTAACAAAAAAGGAACTAGATTACTTAAATTCACCCGCACGTGTAGGTCCTGCGTAGTTTTGCCGCTTTATTTATATAAGTGTCCCCTTTTGCGTTGATTGATATCTGTGTAATCACATGTGACAGGTATATATGTGTGTGTTGCTTTAATAAATGATAGTTGGAAGTTAGCGCCTGTCTTCGTCGTTTCTTTGTCCGCCGTGCTCGTTTTGCGCTAAAGTTTTAGTATTATGGAATACCAACTAGCCCGCTCTCACACCTTGGAAGCGAAGGCTTGCATACATCTCGTGAGGGCAAGACTTCTTCACTGCATTCAAAAAACATAGATTAACAATGCCCCTCTTGACCAGTTTGGAATGCGCTCACGCATACGGCAAAATAGGCTTCTTATTTCGCGGTTCATAACACCAGCAGGTTTTGTAAGGTTTAAATGTATTCGCAATGTCAAGAACTTGAGAGTACTGTTAGTGGGCAGCTCATATGTCAATTCAAGTGATTTAAAACAATCTTTAAAAGTCTTGAGGACTTCAGACGCATATTCCTGCACCGTACTCGAACCCTTCTCAAAGAACACAACGTAATCATCAACATACCGACAAATTTTTAACACTGTCGTTCCCTGCATACGATCCAACACTACTCTGTTTAACCTGGCCAGAAATAAATCGCTTAGAATTGGTGCGATACAAGATCCAATACGGACTCCCTTCTTCTGAAGGTATGCCTTGCCTTTCCACTCTATGTACGTTGATCTAAGATAAAAGGCTAAAAGTTCTAAAAAACTACTGACAGACATGCCGGAAGAATTCTGAAAACCTACACAACCATTACAGTCTATGCATTCTTCTACGGTAGCCAGCAGTTCGTCGTGAGGCAAGGAGTAAAACAGGTCCTTCACGTCAATCGAAAAGGCACAAAGTTGCTTGTCGCAGTTACCATCTAAGAACGTTTACACTTCATCCGAGTTTTTGACGAAAAACGGGTCATCAATTTCTAACAGCTTAAGCCGCTCTTGTAAAAATAGCGCTATGGATTTTCGCCAAGCATCACGTTCCGAAATGATGACTCTAAATGGCATATCACTCTTGTGCGTTTTCGCACAAGAGTGATATGCCTACACATCCATTACAGTCTATGCATGAAGTGGAGAGAGAAAAGGGGGAGAGGAGGTGTGGGGAGAGGGTTTGCGCATGCGCAGTAAGGGTGGTCACGCCGCACACCACCACCACCACCACCGGATTGAACTCCGCCATAAGATGCTTTGCATCTAAAAGCTGGAAAGATTAAAGCAACGCCTCACACCACGGTTACCAGGCTCCCAAAAGAAGGTGGTGTACAACCTGTCCTCGTACCAGCCCAACGGCTCCCAAGATGGCAGTTCTGAACCTTGGGTGTGAACTTCAGTGTTGGTCCCGCAACAGACACGAAGAAATTGGTATGTGCTGCTGAGCGTGCTGTCTGTTTGGTCGACCAGTCTCGCCGTGATGAGGCTCGCACACGCGATGTAAACGTCTTGTCAAAGTGGTGCACTCAACCCACGGTGGCCCCCTTGTCCCAGCAGGAGCGTGATGCCGTCAAGAGGCTACGTGAGGACCATGACATTGTGATACTTCCTGCCGACAAGAGTAACGCTACGGTCCTTCTCGACAAAAGCAAGTACATCGATAAACTGCACTTGCTTCTGAGTGATGAACAAACATATGCCCCGGTTGCAAGAGACCCTACACCTAAGCTACAGAGGGACTTGCAAAAACTACTGTCCCACATCTTCGGCATGGTGGCGCCTCAACACAAGCAGCTGTATTACAAATTGCTTTGCCACAATGGTTCAGCTCCAGCTATATACGGCCTACCGAAGGTACACAAGACCGATATCCCCCTGCGGCCCATAGTGGACTTCACTCACTCCCCGCTCCACAGGCTGTCAGATTTTCTTCATAGGGTCATCTCGCCACTGGTAGGCAAAGGTGCTACCTATATACGCAACACGTATGACTTCATCGAAAAGGTCAAAGACACAATAGTCGATCCGGACGAAGTCTTGGTTTTCTTTGAAGTTGTGTCACATTTCACGAGTGTACCCATTGACATGGCCGTGGATGTGTGCGTCGCCGCCTTCGACAAGGACCGGTACACGGTGCGGCGACGGGGGCGTCGATTTCGGTGACTGTTGCTAACCTAGCAATGGAGGCTATTGAAGCTCGGGCACTTTCCTCGTTTACGCTGAAACCGAAATGCTTTCTGAGTATGTCGACGACTGCTTCAGTGTTTTGCAGCGGCAGAACCTCCACCTATTCACGGTTCACCTCAACAGTATGCATGCAGCAATTCAGTTCACAGTCGAAGCGGAGTCTGAGGGCCAGCTACCGTTCTTGGACGCCCTGGTAAAACGCGATGGCTCAGGCTAGTCTTTCAAGGTGTTTAGGAAGTCCACTCACACTGGCCGCTACCTGAACTACAGATCGGTGCACCCGGCTTCGCAAAAGAGGTCCGTTGTCGGCTCTCTTCTTCGTTGGGCGGAAAGGGTATGCACGACAGGGGAAGTATGACAGGGGGGTACGTACGACACTGCACTCGTGGCATTACGGCACCACTTTTCGACGTCCTGCAACGTTGTCGTCGAGCGTCATCGTTTTCACCGCTGCTGTCAACACTCAGGCGAGTCCGTTCATGACTCTGTTGCCGCCCTACGGGAGCTAGCGTCACACTGTTCGTTCGTTTCTCAGGATGATGCTCTGCGGGATCAAATTGTTGCCGGCATAGCTTCCAACCGCGTACGTGAACGGTTATTGCTTGAGGGCCATCACTTTCGTTCGAAGGCTCGGTGCGAATTGCGCTCCAATTTGAGCAAGCAGCTGAAGAGCTAAAGGAATTTTCTCCTTCGGTCGACCAAGTTTCAATGCAGCGTCGTCGTAAGAAACCATTGCATTCAGCGCAGAAGAGCAATTCACAGCCGGCAGCCCACTTTCAGCAGAAGCTAACGAAGAGCGCCAGCGGCTCACGTGCGCCGCAGGGGCACCGCCCCCCTGAACGGAACCGAGAATACAGTAGGCGCTCCGTGTTGCCGCACTGCTTCCGATGCGGCTCGCGGGATCACTTCGCATCAGATATGCAGTGCCCAGCGCATGGGAAAAGTTGTTTGTTTTGCGGTCGCAAGGGCCACTTTCAAAATGCATGCAACCGCAAACGAGCTCAAGTGCAAGGCACGGTCCGCGAAGTAGAATGTGATGACGATGTATCGTCGTGTAGCAGTACTGAGCAAGTGTTGACTGTGGAACGTTCCGCTCATAAGGGAATTCACGTAGAAGTGCTGGTTGCGAACGTCAGGCTTACACTTCTTGTTGATTCAGGGTCATCTGTTTCAATTTTGTCAGAGCAAGCATTCCGTCGACATTTTCAGAGCATTTCGCTTCTGCCTGCCGCGCACGTCACATTGTTTAACTATTCCCGATGTCCCATTTGCGTGCTAGGTTGTTTCACGGCAGATGTACAGTTCAAAGGGCGCACCGCTTCACTCTGTTTTTATGTTGTTCGCCGAGGAACTTGTCTTATCGGCCTTGACGGCATTAAAGCCTTAAGTCTTCGAATTGAGGGTTCTACTCTCAAGTGCTTACATACGACTACGTATGTTGCTCCGTTGACATGTGTCAATGACACGGTACCTCGTTCCACTTCCGTTCCACTTGCCAACATTTCCGCACTGTCCAACGCGCAACCCGGTCCAGAAAATCTTCCACCAGCCTTGGCAAGCGAGTTCGCTTCCCTTTTCAGTTCCAACTTGGGCCTTGCTAAGGGGTTCACGCATCGGGTTAAGACGCGTCAGGGCGTGCAGCCTGTAACTTCCATCTTCGCCGTCTGCCATATTCTCTCCGTGCACCAGTGTCAAATGAGCTTCAAAGGTTACTAAGCCTTGACATCATCGAGCGCATCGATGCTTCCGAATGGGTGTCCCCCATTGTCGTCGTTGACAAGAAAGATGGCAGCATCAAGATCTGCGTAGATCTCCGAGAGCCGAATAAGGCTATTGTTCCAGATAGTTTCCCGTTGCCTCACACAGAAGAGCTTCTCCATGCTTTGGTAGGCGCTACACATTTCTCAAAACTCGACTTGGCTTCCGCTTACCATCAGGTTCTCTTGCACCCTGACAGCAGGGACCTAACAGCCTTCATCACTCACGATGGACTTTTTCGATTCAAGAGAGTATGCTTTGGGTTAGCTTCTGCCCCAGCGGCATTTCAGAAGATGATGGCAGTAATCCTTGACCGTTGCCCTGGTGTGTTGTTCTACATTGACGATGTGATCGTCTTTGGCAAGACTGCAGAAGAACACCTCTTGAACCTGAAAACAGCCCTGCAGAAGATCAAGGATGCAGGCTTGAAACTGAACAACAAATGCGTCTTTGATGTTCCAGAGCTCGCATTTCTAGGGCACAAGGTCACTGCACGTGGTATCTCGCCACTTCCTGAGAAAATTGACTCCATAGTTAACACTCCCCTGCCAACCGATGTTGCTGCCCTCCGTTCGTTCTTGGGTCTTGTAGAGTACTACTCGAAATTTGTTCCACGTTTGGCACAAGTGGTCGAGCCTATGAGAGTCTTGCTTCGCAAAAATGAGCCATTCATCTAGTCAGCCGAACCAGACAACAGTTTCAGAAGGGTAAAAAAAAAATGCTTTCGTCGAGCACAGTCCTTCAAATGTTCGATCTGGTGCTTCCAGTCATTGTATCGACAGATGCTTCCGACTGTGGGCTGGGAGCAGTCCTCCAGCAACAAGATGGCCAAGAACTTCGCACAGTCGCTTTCGCATCTCGTACACTGTCCCCAGTGGAGAGAAAGTATTCAGTCGGGGAACGAGAAGCACTGGCATGTATTTTGGCATGTGAGCGATGGCACACGTACCTTTGAGGTCGCCATTTTAAAATTCGAACAGACCACCAGGCGCTTGTCTCCTTGCTGTCGTCGCAAGGACGTTGAAGATGCCTGCTTAGAATCGCACGCTGGAGCGCACGACTGCTTTGTTATAACTTCACTGTTGAATACCGCAGGGGGTCCACGAACACTGTTGCAGATTGTGGGGATTTGAGGCACGCCCGTAACCTTTGCGCGGGGATTTGCCGTCTGCTAACCCATTTTCTCCCCGTTCCCTCCCGCGGCGGCAATGTGGCGCCATCTTACGCCATGCGCCGCCGGGTTCTCGTGGTGGCGCTGTACGCGATCTCGGAATTCGCGAGATTCGGTGCACGCTGGGACGGCTCTCTCTCGTCTCCTGGGCCAGCGAACGGTGAGGTCACATTTTCCTTGCACTCCGACGTTCCCTTTGGGAATCGCTGGACTGTAGCCTGCCTGGGTGTCTGGGCATCCTTGGCGGGCGTGTATACCGTTGCGCTAGCTTCTGTTCCGTACACTAAGCCAAAGGCGGTGCCAAGTGTTCGTGCGTGGTCGTACCACGCTGAGCCGCACTTGCCGGAGGCCCACGTGTGCGGAGATTTGCCCTAACTCTCGCTACCAGGCCCAGTGGTCATCGCGAGAGTGCGCAGCATAGCCGCTCAGGACCGTTTCCCGAGCGGCGTGTCAAAGCTCGCCATTGGGAGCTGCGACGTGCTTCGCGGAACCCCTTTTGTGTATTCCGTCCACCTGCGGGGGCCCTTTGCTCCCCGCGTCCCGGCGCACGTTGCGCTTCGTTGGGGTGCCGCCGAAAAGCAAATAAAGTGTTTGTGTGTGGTATTTGATTGAACACTGTGTTTCTGTCGCGCGGCGTTCGGCGCCCTCGTTAGCTGAACGCACGCGGAGCGGTGCGCGTACGTAAGCAGGCAACGGCACACGCGGCCCTGTGGCTCGCTAAGCCTGAACCCGCGGTGGTCTCTACTCCGGTGATTTTTGAGGCTATCACAAGGTGCACTTTCTCGGCTGCCAGCACCTACCTCAGAAGCAGAGCTTGCAAAGGAGGAAGAAATTGTGTCGCTTGTTGAGCCAGCCTGTGTGGCAAAGAAGTTCAGACAGGCCGTCCTTGACGATGGTTGTCTAGAAACCGTCAAGTCCTTTGTGCTGAGTGCCTGGCCGCCACAAAAGTCCTTGCCAGAAGAGGTGAAGCCGTTCTACCTTATTAGAGAGGAACTTTCTGTTGTCGATGATCTTCTACTGCGAGCAGAGCGCCTCGTGGTTCCGTCCTCTCTCACTGCCCAGTTCATTTTCACCGCACATGAGACACATCCTGGTATCACGCGCACGAAAGCGCGACTTCGTGAGCGGTTGTGGTGGCCACGAATGGATAAGGAAGTAGAAACAGCAGTGAAAAACTGCCACATCTGCCAAGACATCACCAGCACCACTGCAACCTGTTGAATGGCCTGAACGACCATGGTAAAAGCTTGCCTTAGACATTGTTGGCCCCTTGGAGCGCGCACCTCACAACAGCAGATTTGCTATAACGCTTGTTGATTACCACTCCATGTGGCCAGAGGTATATTTTTGCCGTGAGGTATCCACGAGCACAGTGAAAGACTTTTTAACTGGTGTTTTTGCCCGCGAAGGCTACCCCGAGGGAATCGTTTGTGACAACGGGCCTCAGTTCACTTCCCGGGAATTCACCACCTTTCTGAAAGACAGGGCCATCCGTCTTTTGCATTCATCGGTGTACTACCCCCAGGCGAATGGACAAATTGAACGATTCAACAGGACATTCAAAAACTTTGTTCAAGTTTCACTTCTCGAAGGACGACCCCTCTGACAAGCAGTCATGGACTATCTTGCTATTTACAGGGCTACTCCACAGGCAACCACTGGGGTTGCCCCTGCTGTTCTACTGCATGGAAGAATGCCCAGAACCAGGCTGGACGTCGTTGGCTTCTCAGCACCAGCATTCGCTAAAGACCCGGCTAAGGAATTGGCGCGACTACATCGTAGGGTCCGGCGTCAACAGCGGAGCAGCAAGCTGTACACAGACAAGAGGAGAGCTGCCAAGGAACCTGGGATAGCTGCAGGCAACATTGTTCGTGCCAGGAAACCATCCGTTTGCTTCAAGGGCGACTGCTCTTTCTCTTCACCAACTAAAGTGTTGGAAAGGAAGGGACCTGCTTCTTACAGGCTTGAAGACGGCCGTACGTGGAATGCCTCCAAGCTTTCCAGGGTTCCAGAGGGGGGTGATTGCCACCAGTTGCAGCTACCTGTGCCGCAGTTTCCAGTTCCGGTGCCACAGCCTGACGGGCTACAACCTGCCGTATCGGATCCGCCACCTGCTGGCGTACTGCAACCTGCCGTGCCGCAGCCGCCGTCTCCTGGCGTACTGCAACCTGCCGTGCCGCAGCCGCCGTCTCCTGGCGTAATGCAACCTGCCGTGCCGCAGCCGCTGCCCCCTGGCGTAGTGCAGTCTCCTGTGCTGCAGCCGCCTTCTGGGACGCAGTCGCCATCTTCTGGGGTACTGCAGCAGCCAACCTCAGCAGTACAACATTCAGAGCGACCGACCCGAAGGCGCCGGCCACCAGCCTGGCTTCAAGACTATCGACCAACTTTTACTTTACAGTCTGAAATTGTGTTTATTCTGTACTATGTAAATAAGCAGAGTAAATACTTGGGTTTTTGTTACTAATATGTACTAACAACTAACCACTAAAAATAAGGGGGGGAGTATGTTGTATTCAGTTTTGGTTTCGTTTTTTGTTCCTTCATCCCCCAGGGGGCGCATTTACTCATTGCCATATAAACCATGTATCATAGTCAATAAAGGCAGTTCTTGTTTCATTCATCGTGAACGGCTGGAGTCTGACTCCCTTCCTTAGATATTACAACCGTGCGGGTGACAATGCACTGGTGCAGCAGGAGCTGATGGCGTGTGGTTACCCTGAGTACCTAATTGACTCGGTAGGGCGCCAGTTGGCTCGTGCAGTGCCCACCCAATCTGCAGCCGTATAATGAACTGCTGTTCCGTGTTCCGTATTCCGTTTCGGCCGCCATTAGCGCCCCGTGATTGGTCGTTTCACCTGTCACTCAAGTGACGTGTTGGAAGCTCAAATTTCGGTGACGTCAAAATGATGAGTACGCGCTCGTTATGCTAAAATATACGGAATCGGTTCCGTCGAAGCACGGAACAGCCAGCGAGTGGCCCCGTTTTGACGGAATAGCAAACATGGCGGTACCAGCGTATTTTTCAAAGGCTTTCTCGTGTTGTTGGCAGCGGTCACTCGGCGGCTCGGCAGCGCCGTAGGCGCCCGACGACGCGTTTGACATGCCAGTCGATGAAAGAGTTCGCTGTCACTTTCGCTTGAAGAAAGGAAGGTGCGACGGCGCAACCGACTGCGCTGTCGGTGGTGCCTGTGGGTGTTGTGCGGCCTTCTGTTTTTCGCGAGTGGCAGCTTTCAAGCCTTGTTTGGAAGCGAGGATACTATTGTCATCATGCAAGCTGCGGTGAGCAGACTGTGTGTGATTTGGTGGCGGATGTAATCGTGCACGCCGGGATCCGTAACAAGTGGGTTCACTTCCCGTGGACGCCGGATGAAAAGGGGGCCTTGAATGTTTCCTACGGCTGCCGGCGTCATCGGATGCATGGACGGCAGCGTTGCCGTCATCATTGCACCGAAGGGCGGCTATCACAAGGCGGCATTTTATCCCCGCAAGGGACATTATGCCCACATCGTCATGCTAGTAAGTATCGGTCTTCCCATCCTTTCGAGCGCATGTCCGCGTAGCGAAATGTGGCTTACAGTTCACGCTTTCGACAGATCTGTGACACAGACATGGAAATCCTGCCGTGAACCACTGCGTCTGGAGTCAGACTACGATGTTCACGTCTGGGGGACAATGCGGCTGCTTGAGCACTTCGAAGGGGCACGGATTGTCGCAGCCGTACCTTCTGGCCTCTAGGTAAGCAAAACAAAAAGTTGGGATATTCACAGTTTGAGCTAACGGAATATTTGCTCGCGCTGTGGTTAATGCCTTGTTTGATTAGCTACAGGTACTTGGTAACTGTGACAACTGACAGGATGTCGCTCGCTGCCTGTGTATCATCTTGTAGCTGTCGGTTATAAACTCCATAATATCATCAAATGACTCGCATTGTCATGACAGCCTATTTGTAGTAGTCATGCTTCGCGTAGTATGGGTAAGTAAGACTGGTGAAGTGTAGCATTAGATCATGTAGATCATTCTATCATTGCTCTCTTTGTGTGGCTCAGCCTTGTGGATCCCTGACATTGAAGTAGTATTTACAACATACCACTTGTATTTGTGCAGGTGACAGAGGCTACAAACCAGGACCATGGCTCCTGACACCTCTCCAAGGCTGTCCTCTCAGAAACAGTGTTAAAAAGGTAAGTGCTACACCGCACATGCTGCAGTGCAGTCTGTAATGAAGCTTTGTATTGGGCTAATGAAGAGCTGCTTTCGCTGCGTTCAGCAGTGCTGCACCCTCCATTAAGAATCAGAATGTGCATCTCACATTGCTGCAGCACGTGCAGTGTTGCACTTGCCTTTGCATTGCAGAAGGTGACAGAAGTGTTCATGATTTCAGCGATGATTACATTAGTGAGCATGGCAGTGTTGTCGGTGATGACCCCCAACCACTGCTTAGACAAGGAAGATCATCACGCTCCACATGTATTCCTGGGCAAGCTGTCCGCAATGGCAATCCACTATTTGGCTAACTGCACCACTGACAACAGCACTAGGCAAGTGTCATTTCAGTGAGAAACATGCCACATCTGCCATCTGAAGTAACAATAATATATGGGGTTTTCTGTGCCAAAACCATGATACAATTGTGAGCCACACTGCAGTGGAGGACTGAATTTATCTTGACCACCCGTGGCTCTTTAACGTGAATCTCAATGTAAGTACAGCAGTGATCCTGCATGTTACCCTCATGGAGATGTGTTCGCTGTCAGCAGGAACTGACCCATGTGCTGAATGAAGTTCAGCAGCGCGACTTCTTACCTGCTATTTCCTGGTAATAATAAATCTCTGCTGGGTTTCGTCATATGCTGTATGACCAGGTCTTTCGCAGAACTTGACTACACGTGACTGGGTCATTTTTATTGGGCGGTAGATAGGAACTTTTCATTTAGCAACTGTCAATATAGCACACTGTACTCGACAGCCGAGTGCTATAGCCAATTCACTGGAAAGCAAGGGTTTGTTCTTAGTGACATGCGACATCAACAATCTTAGCGACATGGAAACTGCGTGCACAGCTGCATGAGCTCACTTAAATGTTGCTCAAGACGCGCTGACGAGCATGGTATCATTACGTCACGCGAAGGCAGAGCCACTTTAATGCATACTACTAACGCAGGCGTATATGTACATTTTTATGGATTAATACCTTTTAATATAAAGAAACTAACAGTATTTCAATACTAACAAAAAAATCGTCGACCGCGTACAGCAATCAACGGTCACGTGGCCGGGTTTATCAAATCATTCATGTTTTTGCCACCAGAGGTGCCACAGGTCATTTTTTTGTGACTCAATGAAGAAATAAAAATATAAGTCCACCTCTCACGAAAAAAACAGGGTTGGTTTGAGTCAATGCGATGGACAATCTTTCCATCAGTGGAGTCATCTTATTTCACGTTCTGGGCAGTTGTCGGTTCCTTTAAAATTGTCCACACCACTAGTACATCTGTTGGCATATAAAACACTCGTCTGCCCCTTTTTACAATACAGTTGAACCCCACAATTACGAAATCGGCAAGGAAACTGAAAAATTTCACTGTCACGAGAATTTTGTTATTGCGAAGTAATATGGTACAAATAGGAAAATGGTCAGCAAAATGAAACGTTTATGACAAAATTCAGTTAGGCTGCCTTATCGACTGTTTCCATGTTGTAAGGGCACAGATCTTTCTCAATGCAGGAAGTTGTCCAGTTCACACGCACTGTCGTAGCACGGCCACTAGTCGTAGCTATGGCTGATCAGCCACATCGCTGTCAGAGGCTGCAGAACATTGCCAGCAAGTGTCCCGGACCCATTCTTTCAATGGCAAAACAAACTTTATGTGTGCATGCAAAACCGCTTGCGCACGGCAGCCCGAGAACAGCAAGCAGCGAAACACTTGGCCACTAGTTCGAATGGCGATGCGGCTACATTCTAATAGGGCTATGCGCGCTAAAAAAAATAAGATAAGCAAGCGACATGGTGGCAAAAAGCGATGTCTGGTGCATGAGACTGCTTCCAGCACTGTGCCAATTTTGTACCCCTGCAAGCGTAATGTGGTGGTACTTAATGCAGTTTAAGTGTGAGGCAACGAAGTTTGAGTTCATTTTGGAGTATGCTGATCTTGTGCAAGCAGAAAATGTGTGGGGAAACATCCCCTCAATTTTCGTTGCAGGATTGCAGTTCAGCAACATTTCGTTGTCGAGACAGACGACGTGCATTGGATAGTATGGGCGCGTTCACCGGGGACAGGAAATTATGTCGTTGTAGCGAGAATTTCGTTGTTGCATGATTTCGTTATTGTGGATTTTGACTGTATGTTGTAATTATATGGGACTGGTTCTCCAAAATAGAGATTGGAAAACTGGAAAGCTTACAAAAAATAGAAGAGGCAGTTAGAATTGTCTACAATAGAAATGGCTGCACTTGAATCAATAACTTCATATCTCGAAGCGGCTTACTTGCTATAACTGATTGAAATTGTATATGTTGTTTAAAATTTCTTTTTCAACTTATAAAAGGTTATACAACATCGACACATCTCACTTTCTCACGTATGCAACAGGTTACGATACCAGGCACAGACACTCCCTAGCTCTAACCCCATTCACTACGCATGTCAACTGTTTCAAGTATTCCTTATTTCGAGGATGATAGTGAAATGAAACAAACCACCCGATAAAACTGTGACACAGGATTCGCTATCACAGTTTGTATTGCACTTTCAGTGACAAGCAATTTTTGCTCTGGCTGAAATTGTTTGCGCTTTTATTTTTTTTTTCCATGATAACTGATTATCTGTTTAATTTGGGAATTGTTGGAATAACATTGCTTGCCTTTTCCTTTTGTTCTTCGTAGTGTGCGTGTGAAAAAAATTCATTGACTGTTTTTCAGCCGTGTTAGTTTTCCGTCTTACATATGCGCCACACTGCCAAGATCTTGTATAAGATCGCAGTACCTATAAATAAATAAATAAATAAATAAATAAATAAGGAAACGTCACATGACCACCAGGAAGAAGCCTATTGATCCTCGTATGCTGTGACACGTTTGACAAATTCTACACCTGTGAGGCCATTGCCAAGACTCGACTGTTGCTCAAGTGGTACATCTGCATTGCTTGAGGCCTTGTTTGGCTACAGAATAGATGCTTGCAAGTTCTGCTGACAAATTTCAGCATGATGTCACAAATGGTGATGTAAGCATTGCTCTAGTAACACAAACAGGAGGACTTGCATAGTCTGCTACTCCTCAGCTAGAGCAGCTGCATTTTCAGTTGTTTGCTTGCAGTGTGGCTATTTGCACAGATGTCATGGCACTGTAACAATTGCCATCAGTATTTTTTTAGTGTTACTTCTGTAAGTGTTAACATTAGTGGGCCAAAAGCTCAAATATATATATATAAGTCGAACACAGATATATCGAACCCACATACATGGATACATGGAATTTTCGGCTATATCGAACTCGTAAATTATCCAGTTGAAAATCCTATGTAAAAGTATAGAAATTCGCACGTTTATATCGAACGGTATTTTTACCCGCCATCGGATATATCAAACACCGCGCGAGCTGGAAGGCGCGCTTCAGCCTTCGCGGCACTGCGCCTCCGCCGACACCCGATACGCTAGAAAAACGTGAGGGCGAGAGGGCTCTGTGACGTGCCGTTGTGGCTGTCGGATAATGTGGGTTCCAAGGCGGCTTAAGAAAGACGACCGAACACATTGGAGACCAGGAAGGGACTGCCATACCCTTTTTTTTTGTATTCTTCGAAGCTGCCCGAGCGCGCGCGAGCTCGGCGTCGATCTTCTTCATTTTCTTCGCGCGAAAGCGCGAGACAGAAACCGAGCGTCATCTGCTATCGCTCGTGACAGGCTCAGACTGTACTCCGTTGGGTGCCTTCTCCAACTTGTGGAATGGCTTTTTTTTTTCTCTTTCTTCTCTCTCACTCTCTTTCTCACGCTTTCTCCGCATTACCATTGGCTCGGAGAGCAGGAACGAAGGAGCCGGCGGCTTCCTCCTTTCGCCTTTTCTTTCTTTTTTTTTTTGTTGCTGTTTTGTGAGTTTTGATTGGCCAACCATAGCCCGCGGCTTTCGTATTTGCTCAGCCAACCACAGCTCGCGCCTTTCGTACATCGCTGCTGCCCTCGCAGGTAGCCCGGGTAGCCATCGCCACCATCGCGACTGATCGCGAGCGCTTTGTTGGTGGAGTCCACTTCCGTTAGTTGTCGCATACCACCGCATTCCTCTTTTGCGTGTGTGCATTGCAAAGGCACTGCGAACTGCTTGAATTTTCGACTTCTCGTGTAGCAAGCCAGCGTCAAGAAGCGCAAGAACCTTGACTTTGCGACGAAGTTGAAAGCCATACAGCGTGTTGAGGCGGGCAAAAAAAGTTGGGCGGTGGCGGACGACATCGGGATACCACGGAGCACGCTGAGCACCTTGTTGAAGAACAAGGGAGATATGAAGGCAAAGGCGGCAGAACAGCGAACGTTAGGAGCCTGTCGTGTGCGCGCTCCTGCGACGACGAGCGCATAGGCGACGAGTTTCGGGAGTTGTAGTCCCTCTTCCCGGCTGCCGTACCACCCGAAGTGTCTGCGGACGATTTCGTGGAAGCGGACTGCAATGTTCAGGCTGTTGCGAGCCTCGCTGACGAGGACATTGTAGCTGCGGTCGCAGGGACCTAGGATGCCCAGGCCGACAGCTCAAGTGGCGACAAAGATCATCCGGACGAGGTGGCGGCTACACGCGCGTACTCCGCCGCTGAAGTGGCGGCAGCGTTCGGCTTGATTCGCTGTTGTTGCGGCGACATAAAGGGAGCCGGGCTGTCGCACCTGGACAGATAAGATAAGCAATTTTTTTCCACGCAAATAAAACATTCTGTTGCATCGTGTGTGCGGAATTAGTCGTCATTCTTGAATGCGCCGATTGTAGGTGATCGTCCGCCACTGGTAAGGTCTCGGGACCTGTATTTTTTTATATCGAATTTTTCATATATTATATCGAACTAATTCGCGATCCCCTTTGAGTTCGATATATCTGTGTTCGACTGGGTATATATATATATATATATATATATATATATATATATATATATATATATATATATATATATATATATAATATATATATACCTGCAGCTGTGGCATTTAGGGACATGATCCTGTGACTAAGTAGTGGAACTCCTAAAGCTAGGTGGTGTTGCAACATCCAGCCAAACAAATGAAGGCTGCATTATCAGTTCTGACAATTAAATCTGGCCATTCGGTTTCTTCACTGAAAGAAATGAGAAATGCCGAAAAAAAAAAGCGAGCTATTGTGCCTTTCTACTAGCATGTAGACTGCATAGTGATAGAATAAAACCAGTTTCTCTAAACATAGATGTTCTACATCAAATCTAGATAAGACGCCCCATGGGTTTTGAAGGAAAACTTTTGCCAAGTAAATCCGTAAAAGAAAAAAATTGTTGTTTCGGAGTTCGTAGAGTGCTAAAAGCTCTGGTGGCCATGCTTATGCTGGGCGGGGAGAGGTCATATACGCACCCTTTTCCCGCGGCGAACCAGTTGACAGGTCACCGATTGGATCAAGAGCTTTACAATGGGGATGCAGGGCACGACAGGATGCACCGGCCAGGAAGCAACTAGCTCTCTTGAGACTATGACAGGCGGCAGGGAAAGTTAATGGCAGGCAGTGACACCGCGGAAGAGCCAGGTCGGCTTCGGTTACTTTTGTATGTCATGGCTACCTCGCTTGCTTCCCACGCAGCCTTGCAAGCTTGTTGGGTCGCAGCGCTTATGTTAAAAAATTGTGCGCTACCCGAGCAGATGCTCGGGGAGTCACTGCATTGCTCATCTCGCCCCGCCACGGTGGTCTAGTGGTTATGCTGCTCGACTGCTGACACGAAGGTCGCGGGATCGAATCCCGGCCACGGTGGCTGCATTTTTGATGGAAACGGAAATGTTTGAGGCCCGTGTACTTACATTTAGGTGCACGTGAAAGAATCCCAGGTGGTCGAAATTTCCGAAGCCCTCCACTACGGCGTCTCTCATAATCATATCGTGGTTTTGGGACGTTAGACCCAAGATATTATGATGTTACTGCATTGCCCAGCTCGATATCAACGGCCACACAGGCAGCTGCCTGAGTTGTCGCAACTCGCCGAGCCATCTTTGAGCGATGATCCAGTCAGTTGTCTCGAGTCATCGCACTCGATGAGTGCCCTGCTCCTGAACGGGAATAAATGCATTTATGGAAAAGGTCCGTTCTCTGTCATCGTGTTGTTTCCTCGCTGACTTCGTCGCGGCCGAGTGCGGTTGCCATAGCGTGCATAAGTGGAAGCACGTGGGAGTTATCAGGCCTCACTAGGGAAAGTGCTTAGCTAGCACCTGTGCGAGCCCCCACCTGCTTGATGTGCACCCAGTAAGAGTGCACATCAGCTCTGCACACGCTAAAGCACATGAAATTTGCTTCAGCTTGAAGATGTGCTGAGGTGGCTGGTGGCTTACAGCTATTGAAAACAAATGCTTGTAGCCCACAATTGGTATGCACAGTTTGGCCACTAAGGAAAGCTCACATAGAAACCAAAGGGCCACTTAAGTTAAATGAGCTAACACAATATGCATCCAAAGGAAATGCAACATTATAGGTCTCAACAATAGCTCTGTCACCTTGGGACTTGAAAACTTGGAGGTTGCTCGAGTTTCGCCTTCAAGAGTAGAACGTGATAGCGTAATCGGGATCAGTGCGCATCGCTTCTCAATTGCTAGCCTGGCTTTGGTCATCGGTGCATACCTCGACAGTGCCGTTAGGAAACGAACGACTCTGCGTGTAACATTAACCGTTCCAAACTATCCTAGAATGCCTACTGCAAGTACAGTTAAGTGCCCGCTAAGCTGCAATTCTTCCTTTTGCGAACCAGAGAAGGGCCCACTATGCATTCGTAAGGCAACATGCGAATCTACGCAGCTGCTCACTTTGTTGATGCTTTTGCAGCTGATGATGTTTAAATATGTCTGAGTGCTTTGTAATGGGTGGGCCTTTAAAACACCCACTTGTTGTGCAATTTACATGTTTTGATGCTTGGCACTATTCTACGCTTCTGCCACGCAGCATTACATGCGTTAAAGAAACTCCTTCCACTACATGACATTCATATAGTGTTTTTTTTTTCCCAAAGGAGTTTCAAGCAATAGCATAGCTCTGTCGTAGCACACCTGCTTGTCATGCAGATGGCCTGGGTTCGTTTCTTACTCAAACCGAAGATCTTTTATTATTTATTTTATTTGCATCTTTCTCTATTTTCAGTCACGGACAAGATGATGATTTTTTCCTCACAACCAATGATGCCGATGCCAACACCGTAATTTCTGTGAAATGAGCTTTTTAACGCTATCGTGATAATATTGTTGTAGATGGGTTTGACTGTACTGACTCTGCTTGCCCAGTATACCTTATTGGTGCCACTTGTTGAGCTCACTTGCACAGAGCTCACAACACGAGCAAGCCCATCTTCCTAATGAACACAAACATTGCAAGGTGCTTTCCACAAGTTAACCCACTCACACTGGGAGTCAAGGTTATTACTTATGAATGTATGCAATGCCAACAAACTTATAACTAGTATATAATTTCAGGATTTCATTGTGCCCTCAAGTTGTATTTACCAAAATTGGTAACTACAGGCATTCCCTCTCGTATAGTATTGTGTGTTTTTGTCTCTTTACTCTGCTTATGCTGAATGTTTGCTTATCCTAACTTGGCTACGTCGTGAACTGTTGTTACCTGATTTCATTGTATTTCTCAGGTCCTCTGCATTTTATTTTCTGATGCAGCGTACTACTTCTTTTTAGGAGGTTCCTCTTACAGTTCTTGCTGCAGGAGCGGCTTTTCTTGTGGAATCACCCAATATTGATAAATGAGAGCCCTCTTTTGAGGCTGATGGGGCAGAAGCCTTCGATATAGATCTTTTGGAGTTTGCTCATTGAACGGTGGTTACTGCTGTACGTGAGATTTGTGCTTCCATTTTTCAGGTACTGTGCAGCTCACAGACCTGAAGTTGAAGGCCGAGGCACTGGTATGTTGTTCTATGGCCCAGCATTGTCGTTGTGTGTGCTTCCAGGTAATGGTGTTTGTGTATTTCAGTATGAGCTGGAGCTTCCCATTGAAGTGAAAGCTGGCTGCATTGGTGAGTAGGGCCCTTTGCCGTTTGGGCGGCTGTCGTAACTTGGCTGTGCCGCTTAGGCAAGCTCTCTGTGGACATTCCCTGGCTGAGCCTGTACTCGGAGCCCGTGCTTGTCCACGTGGAGGATGTTCTCATCTTGGCCGCCCCCATTGGTGATGAGCCGTACGATGCAGACAAGGAGCGCCTCCTGGCGAGGGCACGCAAGTCTCACATGCTGGAGCTTCTGGAGCCCACTTTGGCTGAGCTGGGTACTAGATCCTTCAGATCTTCTTTGGCATCACATTGTCGCTGTGCTTTTTTCCCAGATAAACCACGAGGGTTTGTGGAGAACTTCCTTGGGACCATCATGAACAATGTGCAGGTATACTTGTTCTCATCTGCAATGCTGGTGCTGTTTGCTCACACCTGAGATTCCTGCAGGTGTCAGTGCAGAATGTGCACATTCGTTATGAACACACCCTGAGCAGTGCTAGGCAGCCATTTGCGTGTGGCATAGTGCTCCAGTCCCTGACTGCGATCACCACCAGCAGCAAGTGGAAGCCAATTCAACTGGATTTCTCATCCAGGACAATCTACAAGGCAAGTTTACATCATCGTGGGCCACATCATGCAGTCTATGGCTCAACCATACAAGCCCAACAGCTTTTTTATTTTTCATTTTTCATTCAGCCCTGCCACGGTGGTCTAGTGATTATGGCACTCGACTGCTGACCCGAAGGTCGCGGGATCGAATCCCAGCCGCGGCGGCTGCATTTTCGATGGAGGCAAAAATGTTTGAGGCCCGTGTACTTAGATTTAGGTGCACGTTAAAGAACCCCAGGTGGTCGAAATTTCCGGAGCCCTCCACTACGGCGTCTCTCTTAATCATATCGTGGTTTCGGGGCGTTAAACCCCAGATATTATTATTATATTTTTCATTAAGTTAAAAAATGATGCTTGTTGAATATCTCATGGTGGGGCCTCCCTGTAGTGGTGTGGCTGGGGTGACACTGGTCTCATTTGTTCCAGCTAGTCAAGTTGGAGTCCCTCTCTGTCTACTGGAGCTATTGCCACTCAAGTGATGACCTTATTCGACGTCAGCTGCCATCGGTCATCTGGAAGGTAGCAAATCAAATCTCTTTTTAACCAGATGGGATCTAGATAAACCATTTGCATGGCTGCCTTTTATGCAAGCAGCTTAGTCATTGTATTTTCAATTGACAAATTACCTTAATGAGCACTTCAAGTTGTGGACTTTGTTTGAACTATCAAAAAGCTTACCAAGTAATGTGAAGTATGTGCAAGGAGCAGTTTCTCTTCAAACTGATGCTGCTGCAGCAGCAGTACTCTCGCTGCAGTTGAAGTTGTGTTCTAGAGAGGAAGGAAAGAAGATGACTTTTAAGGGCTTGTGTGACTTTTAAGGGCTTGTTTTTCTTTGTTAGACACAATATTAATGAGAATATGGTCTGTTAATTCTCATTAATATTGTTCTTGGGAGGGTAACACGAAACAAAGGCAGCACTTGAACTGATGCTGAACACTATCAGATAGACGTGCCTGAACTCAAATTGAACTTCAATAAAAAAAAAAAATGCAACGGTTACTGGTTTAGCATGAAATGGTTCACGCATATAGGCAAGGATGGATGGCTAACAGATAAGCCATTGTGCAATATAATTACTTCTTTAGTCTGCACATCCCACTAACTGATTGCTGCAGCACTGTGTGTGAGGATGGCCATAGTTGGTGAATACCTACGGCCGCCTATGCCTAGACACTTCTGTGCTTGGCCATGCCAGTTGTGTGCCAGTGATCTTTTTTTCGAAATCTCAAAGCTGCAACGGGTTCTTCGCATGAAGGACTTCAATTCTCCCATTTGACTTAACTGCCTAACCCCACTAATTAAAAAGTTAATTAACTTAACTTTCTTAATTACTGTCCCGAATGATGTCATTAAACATCTTAAGATGCCTGCGGCTACAGAAGAATAAACTGTGAAGGCATCAAACAAATATCGCATTTCCCTGATTTTTGAGAATTTTGGACACATTTCTTGAAACACCCGGTATATATGTGTTTCCTTCAATGAAACCTTCAATTGTTAGTACATGCTTGTCCTGTGGCCTTCTTCATCTTGTCTCACATTATTTTGCACTCTTTAATCGTCATGAATTACCAGCTCGCTCAACAGTCTGTTAAACTTTTTTCGTAATGAGGATGACAGGAGATGCCCGCGGTTTGTTGGAATGTCAACTTGTTAATGAGACGACGTTCTGCAGGAGATACATGTTATGGGCAACGGCAGTTTGTTGCAGTGGCAGTTAGGAGTCACGTGTTGATGTGGTGGGTAACAGTTGACATCATGCCCAGGGAAGGTTGGCTGACATCGAAAGAAGAATGAAATTCTTCTATGAGGCACAGAAGCTGGGAATGCTGGACTTGTTATAAGGTTATCAGCAACGGAGGAACCGAACGCATACCTAGACAGTGGATCTAGTGTAGACATAGCACTGAGCATACTGTAGCTGATGCAGTACATGTCGTTGGGCACATTCATAATTTGCAAGTTGTCGATAACTTTCACATGTCCAAGACATTCCTCGCAGAGCAGCATCAAAGGGTGAGCGAACGGGTTGCAAACGAAAATGGTGCTGGAGCCCTGTGTAATGTGCACAGTCGCAAAAGGTAGCTGTGAACCAT
This sequence comes from Rhipicephalus sanguineus, assembly GCF_013339695.2. NCBI lineage: Eukaryota > Metazoa > Arthropoda > Arachnida > Ixodida > Ixodidae > Rhipicephalus > Rhipicephalus sanguineus. The sequence continues at coordinate 169,235,820 of NC_051181.1, read as the reverse complement.
TTCAAGCAAGAAAACAGTCAGATGGAGGAATTAGCACAACGACATCTGAGTGGCCGCTGCAGTGCAACTGTTGATGTGTTAGGAGGAAAATGAGTATTGGCATTGACGAGCAGCTTACCCAGGAGGTGGGTATTGTTGGCGAGCATGCAATCTAATGGCGGTAAGACTTGTGTTTCGGCTTGGGCGCAATGAGCATGAAGAAATTACATTGAATTTGATGTATTATAGAACGTTCTCAATGACAACATGAGAAGTGCAAGTGGCTAAGGGATGAATAGGCTGAGCACTGGCTGTGCGGAGAGAGAGTCCAGAAAGTAGCGTCAGGACTTTTCAAAGGGAATGGCAAAGCTTTGCGTTCATAACACATATGGCGGCTCCCGCGTCCACGAGTGCAGATGTGCGAACACCATCAACAAGCACTGTTATCACATTCAGCTGACTGCGCTGAGGACTTTCATATTTTGACAGTGTTGCAGCTTTGCCTCGTGGTCTGCAACGATTACAGTAAAACCTCGGTGATACGAATCTCGCGGGGTTACCAAAAATATTCGTATCATGCGAAATTCGTATCACCAGAAAACATGGAAAATTAGTATGCGACAAAATAAAGTTGGTATGCATTTTGATTAAGTGTTTCTCAAGGCCGCAGCGACGTCATGAACAGCTCTGAATGATTGCCAGTAAAGTTTTTAGACGTCAACGATCATACTTGTACTCGTAAATATACGTTGCATGCGCGCGAGTGTAATTAATGAACCAGATGTGTTGTGCCCTAGCCCCTTCCTAATCTTACTACGCTTTTCTGCATTACACCGGAGTACTGCGGTGAAAGTGACTTAAGAAGCACTTTGCACATGATAGACAGAGGTCAAAAACCTTCACCAAGACCATCCGCTTCGTCTCTTGGGGGTATTCGTCCACCTTTAATGGAACTTCATGACGGACCCGCAGCCCAAATTTCAGTCTTGATTCATAGAACGTGTGATTGTGTGGACATGGCTTGCATCGACGTGGCAGGCATGTATTAACACAGTACAAAGACGCTGCTACCTCGAGCACAGGAGCACGCATCAATGAGTCGGAAAAAAAAAAAATAAAGCGTGACGTCGACGTCATCTGTAAACTAAACGCGAAGGCGCCTAAAGGCCTCCAAGATTTGCGCACACTATCTCGGAGGCAACGACGCACCGTTGATGGTCGTGCAGCGCGCATGCCCGCACCCGCGCGTGACTACCGCGTCTTCCGCGACAGCGTGGGCAGCACCTGTTCGTACCTTTGCGCTAGTGTACGTTCGTATCAAACTTCGCGGGGTGCAAATCGGTTCGCAACAACCGTACTCCAATACAATGCCGGCTAGTGGGCATTGGCCGGGACCACAGAAAAATTCGTATGACCCCGAAATTCGTACCAGCCGTGATCGTATCACCGAGGTTTTACTGTAGTTTTCTTCTTCCCGAACTGCAGGACGAGACCACGTCAGTGATAATGAGTGGTGACGTGGAGATGGTGAATGGTGGTGGGTGGTAGGCGCAGCACTGTAAGGAGCAGCTTGCAGGAGCAGCTTGTCACAGATGTCGCAACGCTAGGCACTGGATTGTTGTAGCAAGTGAATGTGACTGGCGTAGCTGCATGCAATCCATATTGGCCAGCCATCCGATGTATGCTAACTGTTCGCTGTGGCAGGTCCCATCAACATCACAGGACACTTAGAACAGGGTGGCTGGTGCAATGACTGCATGGTGGGCAGCAGTTGGGGCCTAGCCATGACGTTGTCATAGGTGTGAGTCACACTAGGAGATAGTTGGGGCCTATTGATGACTTCTGCGTAGCTGAGTGGAGCCATTGCAAATATTTGTTGGGGCCTGGCAACGACTTCGGCATAGCTCAGTTGTGGAGACATTGGAAGATGTTGCTGGTGTATAGGCTTGACCTGAGCGATTTTTTACCCATTTGTGTGGCGGAACAAAACTGGACTCGGACTATTGTACATATTGCAGCAGACGTTACGGAGAGAGTTGGCGCGCAACTTCCTTATGGACAAACGCCTTCATGTCTGCGAGCAGCATTGACAGGTTAGGAGTGGTAGACAAAACAGAAAAAAAAAGTTCATTGCATGATGAAGGGCAAAGGGTCAATGATGTCTGCCTGTGTAGCTCTGGCAGAGTGTACTAATGTCTGCTACTGACTCAGGATTCTTTGTGAGCAGCATGTTGAAGGCATCGTCACCTATCCCTTTCATTATGTGCCTGATTTAGTCTGACTCCAACATCGTTGCATTGACTCTCATGCACAAGTCCAAAACGACTTCAATGTGGCTGGTGAATGATTCACCCGGCTGCTGTGTGAATAGTTGCAGCTTGCGCACAGCGGTGCAGCTGAACACAGCTACTAGAGACATCGGAATGTCTGCCTCCTGGCTGTACCAAAGGCTGGCCACACCCGCAAGGTAGAAAAGCATGTGACTGAGTTCGGCGGGGTTCCTCCACTTGTTGTTGGCACTTACTCTCTTGTGCATACAGGTCCCGTCCTCAATGTTACTGTTGTCTGCATTGCTGAATATAAGTAGGGGTGTGCTAATAGTGAATTTTAGAATCGAATACGAATTGAATAGGCAGGACACTGAATCGAATACTATTTGAATAGTTTTTGAATCGTAAGGCAACCAGAATGGTAATGTAACCGTTTTCAAAACGGCCCAAAAATTCCACAACATTTTATTTGAAACAAATATTCACTAGATTTAACAAAGGAACATTACAATTACTTTTAGCCGACAAAATATACCACAATTTTGTAAATTGAGGGTGACTCGTTTACAGCTGCAACTAGAGCCTTACAAATATTTTGTAACTGCGGGTTGAAATACAGGTGCGACTATTCGCAATGTCTGCGCTAGCATAGGGACATATAGGACGTGCAGATGCATGCCCCATGCTGCTTCCACCGGAGGAAGTCATAAGCTGCACAGAAATGGGTATGAGACCAAAACACTTGCCCGAATGATGGAAAATGCTAAATGCTCGCGACCTAATTACTTGCCGCAGTGTGAAAGGTTACATTTCAGCTCCGCTACCCGCTGAAATCGTGCAAAAACACTTATCTGTCGCTGTCGTTCCACAGCCCTCGAAAAACACGTCCTTCCTCGCTGCTCATTCAACGCGCCATCCTTGCATTGGCAGTGCCGATGGCTCTTGCGTTGGCAGCGCCACTGTTCGGTTGTTGCACAAGTCTCTGAATTGTACTTCGTTAACGTGACACAAATCCTGGCTTTGCAGCGTTAGGCTTTGTGTTCACGTCGCATGTGGAATATTCGGTGGTATCCGCCTCATTCACTCTTTGTTTTCGACATCGTGCACGTGCGCATGGAGCAGCCCCTATGACGTGCAGCTTTGTGGCTTTTTTATGTGGACAACTGTGTAGTCACTACCGAGGAGATGTCAGATTAGGTACTGATGGTAACTGTCCGAGGCCACGGTGACGACATCGGTGGATCTTTGGAGGTCAACTCGTCACGTGCTTTGCCATCTTGCGCCGCGAGTTCGCTAAACTGTGGCCTCCGCGATTAGCTCCGGCAACACGCCGTTGTGTTGCCGGAGCCAGTTTTGAGGGCCACGGCAAGCCGATGACAGAGCAGCGTTGATGTCCTATGAATGTGCAGCATTGCCATCCCTCACGAAAAAGCAATAGAGATAACGCAGTTTTTTGCTGCTAAATAAATGTTTTGGGTGAGCTCTGCCTTCAGTTCCCCTTTTGTTTAATTTGTGCGTTTCTTTTTCGAATTTTCGTGCTGGAACTGCATACAACGAAAACCTGTTTTTAACGAATGTTTTGGGAATTTGTCAATTTCGTTATATCCAGGTTTAACTGTATTTCATTTACGACAAACGTTTTGCTGTTTCATTGAAACTAAAAAAAAAAAAGACATTTTGGTGCTCTTTGGCCAAACCAAATGCCCTTGCGCCATTAAAAGCCAGGTATCATCATACTCACCATCGGGAACACCTTCCGTACGTTGGTTGTCATACCAAATGAAGTGACATAACAACTGGCGATCCTGGCAGGCTCACCACTTATTATGTCATATCTGAGGAGCGCTTGCGAGGGATGGAAATTGAGAGAGAGACGGGAGTTGGAGGTGGCACGGCAAACACACTTTATCCTTGACAACACGGCCAAACCTCACATAAAATTCACGCACTCAAAAATACATATAAATAACTAACTACAACAGTGCTCTTTTGACAAACTGAGTTTCTGCTGCACTGACAGTTTGGCCACACTGGCCCCGCAGTAGCGTCCAAAAAGGATCGTTCTTACTTTTCGTATAGTTGGTGCAGCGTCGACTCCCTCGTCGTCCGTGTTGCGTCGCGCTCACTGTCGATGCTGTTGCTCCAGTCCTGCAGTCGTCGATGCTCAGCAGCAACTGGACGAACCACTTGATGCCTGTTTCCCGATCGTCATCATGGCTGACACAGAAGCAGACGGATTAGGCCTTGCTGCCTCCTCGGTCCCTTGTTGCTAATGTGTCTGTGGCCCATTGGATGACGTGGCACCCCGGGGACTGTCCAGTGGGTACAGGCCATTCTGCCAACGTAGGTGGAGCATTGCAGATGCTCCAGGACCCGCTGTGACACGGATGCTGCAAGTCCGTGGTAGCCTTTCTCAGTCATCGCCGAGGTCGACATAGACTCATGGTGCTGCACCTCCGGACCTGGCACTCGCCGCTTTCTTCACCCGCTAGACGCTGGCTTCTTCATGCTGCTTCAAACGGTGCCCCCCCCAGACAATTCCCGTTCCTTCTTCCTAGGTTTTTCTCCACAGCTCGGGTCGCGTGCCGCGAGCCCTCCTCTGGCCAATCACATGTGTGGACATGTCAGAGGTGCATACCATTGAGGAATTTCCCGCTCCTCGTGTACCATCGGAACTTTCCGTCGTTGGGCGCGTGCCTCATGCCCTTTATTCATGACAACATCCAAATGGAACAACATAAGCATCTTCAGAGGTTGGCACTCAGGTTTGGTCCCTTTTCGAGTTCATTATTTAGGGACTACTCTCCTGCTTCGTGTGAAGAGGTGTCCAACATAACCTGGTGTCTTGTTGTCGTAGAGGCTTGCTATCATAAAGGTTTCATGGTTTATTTGGTGGCGTGGCATATAAATGAACACGTTCTTCTGACACCTTATTAGTGGAGATCTCTTCATCATGTGTGCTTTTCTCACTCTGCCTAACAGTGAATGCAGTGATTGTTTCTTCTGTTAAAGCCTGCGCACTAGGGAGTGCAATTGTGAACTGGCGACTGTGCAGTTATCAGCCAAGTAGCACTCTGCTGATTTACATGGGAGCGCAACTTCATAGTGACCGTTTCAGAAACTGATTGTTTCGTTGAACTTCTTTTGGACGATATTTTCCTGCTTTGAGGATGTCTCTTTAAGAGTGGTGACAGAAAATTTGTGAACCTCTGTTTATTGCTCTTAATCAGTGGCTACTGACTCGTTAAGAGCGGCAACGAAACTCATTTGCCCCAGCGCGAGACGAATGTTTAATTATATGCTCGTATGTTACGGCCGGAGGCACTTTCGATTTCAAAGAGCACTCGGTGACCCCGTGATGTAGTCAGCCTACGCGTAAACAAATACTATCAGTTATTGTGATAGCAATTATATGGACAGTCTTGGCTGGAAAATGTCCGTCCCCGTCGCCGTCATTCACCGTATATGTATAAGTATGTATATATATAGAAAAACCACAAAGAAAAAAAATCACAGCATATTCACGGAGTGAATGATGATGAGTGGGCGAAGCTGCGGAGGTTCATCGGTAAGCCGTGAATCTTCCGTGAATTCTGCCCAGTACATCATCACCGACGTGAGATCGGGCGCGTTTATACTAAAGGTTCGATGAGTTATGACGACTTGCAGCTCACTTTAATTTTACATGTACGCTGTGAATTTTCATTGTTTAGAAAACCATTGCTTTAGAAAAGCATCTGGCGTCTTTCGTTAAGCAGCTGGCGTCTTTTCGTTTTGCTTTAGAAACATCTGGCGTTCTTTCGTTTTGCTTTTACAAAACATCTGGCGTCTTTCGTTGGTTTATTTCATCAATCAACGGCGTTTTGAACAAAATTTTTATTGTTTATTCACGCACAGGAGAAATCTCACCAGGCAAGGTAAAGAATGGCTGCTAATGGGAATGAGAGACAGAAGAAGTCGGCTTTTAGCTAACGCTGCGAATTTTTTATTGTTCAACAACGCACAGGAAAAATCTCCCACCGGCACCACCTTGGAGGTCAAAGCGTAAGACTGGTTACGCACTACGACTACGACTACGAGGGACGAACGGGTGCCGCCTTAAGGAGCTTCGCCCCTAAAATAATTCAGAAATCCTTTCCGACGTGCAGAATCGAACGGGCGACCTCTCGCTTTGCAGCCCGTCGCGTTAGACGTTAGGCCATGACACCACCATCTTTCAGCCTGCTAACGGCGAGCTATTTATATACACCATGTAAGTCAGCATGCTTTCTTAGTGGCCACATAGACGGCGTGACATGCGCGCGTGTGGCGTGCTTCAAAGATCATCGCCCCGCTCCTGCGAACGCCGTTGCTCTTCGCTCTACAGGGCGTGGTCGCTTTCGTGCGCTTATCTCGAGGAAAGAAGGGGCGGCCGGGGGGGTGCTTCGCTTCGCTCGCTGCAGCGGCCGCGTTTGCGAAAGGAGCGCGCTGTTCAAACAGAAATAAGTAACAACTGTGACAATTAGTTCGCGCTCGTCTTGTGTGTACCTGTTTGTTCGTTTCGTGCGTCCTGCTTTATGTTTGAGTAGTGCGCTTCAAGTGTCGAGCTGTGACGCATTAGTTCGCGCTCGTCCTGTGTGCGTCCTTTTCGTGCGTCCTTTGGGCTCGAGCGACGCGCTGGCAATTTCGAGCTACTTTCTGTTCTTCACGTTACATTACAATTTATTGCTATCGCATTCATTGCTTTGCCGTTGTGGCGAAACTGTGACTTTTTGTCAGCGCTGCTGTTTCGTCTGCTGGGTTGAGCGTTGCTAGTGTTTGTTTCCTCAATCATCAAACAACGCTGCTTATCTATGCGGCGATGGACGAAAGAGCTGGGAGGAGTGTAAAAATTAGTCAGAAAAGCTCTATTCACTTCGCGAATCTCGTCAGTGGCAGCGATTTACTCCTTGTCGTTGTTGTCCAACTGAGGCGACATTTTCCGTGAGGCTTGGAGCAGCCGCAGCACTAGACGTGCTGAAACATTATAGCTTCGATCGTTTGTAAAGTAGCAGGTTGAGAAGTGACGAAGGAAGCAGTGAAATCACAACATTGGTGCTCTGTAACAGTGTTTATGTGTAACATGCAAATGACGTGATGAACGCTTTACTGGCTCGTATTTAGATTGGGCAACGCAGCGTTCTCAAAACATACCAGTCCCACGTACGCACGTTGAAACGCCGAAGCAGTTATCCGTCCACTAAGCACTACGGTCCCAGCAGGAGAGAGCTTTAGTTTGTCTGTAGACTTCCTAGCGTTTGATGATACCTGGTTACCGGAGCTGTTGATGGCTGCAGGAGTAGCAGCAGCCGCGGAGCCGGTAGCGACATTTTATGGCGTTTTGTCCAACTACGATAACTTTTTTTTTTCTGTTTTCTTTGTAGCGTTGGTGTTCTTGTCGGAAAAAAAGCAATGAAAATACTGTGAGTTGCTACTTATCTCACTGCTTATGCTTTACACAGAGTCAGTAAGCGGGTAAGTCGCTGCAATGGTATTTTGTAGGTCTCTGGTTATGCTTTGCATCATCAGGTGTCGCCACCAGCGTTGTCCGTCTCATACATGCCTCCGGTAACCCGGCCAGAACTCATGACGTACGTTGTTTACAAAAAGGCCCCGCTCGATGACATCATCGCTTTCTGCTTCTATTTCAGATTCGGCACTTTCACTAACTTCAAAGCTCAATTAAAATACTTTTTAGGCTGTATTTGTGGCTGATATTGTACAGATATCACCTATATGCACCCATTAGTGTGATGCAACAGTCAAATTGTGTCCGAATTTTCGTGTCACCACTCCTTTGACAACACCAATGGCGCCCAGCTCCCAAAACCACTGTAATGGATGAGAGAAGTCATAGTTCTCGTGCATGTCTGTTCATAGTATGCAGATATGACTGCTTGTGTGATTGCTAGCCTGTTGCTTGAAAGATGATAGGCCTCAACCAATTGTGTTGATAGTGATTAAAAATCTGTTATCAGTGTCCCACCTGACTGGACTGTTGTTGGGCATCAGTTTCCACAACTGGTTGGATGTGATTGGGAGGCTTACTCTGGGTTGTCAAGTGACATTTGGAGAAACAACTAAAACGGCCAATGGTTCGCCTTCAGCAATGATGACTTGCAGAAACTTGTTTTTGTCATTTCAATAATTTCATCACACATGAAAGGAACAACAACAACTTGCACTTGGACTGATCTGTTGTCGTGTTGACCACCAGATCCATCTCAATTGGAGGTAACCTGAGCTTCTTACAAACGTCTTTTTATGGGAACATTCTCCAACTACTGTTGTCCATAACACCACATATGTAACAGCAGTGTGTCGGTTTCATGAGCCAAGTATGGAAAGTCTGAAGAAGGATATTGTTGGCAAGTCCAGTAGCTGTGCCATTTGTAGTGACATGCATGACAGCACCTCAAGTACTTTGGCTTGCTGTACTTATTCTCACTCGCCCTACACATTGTCGATGCATAATGATGTTTCATCGTAAAGCTTCTGCAGGGTTGATACGTTGCTTGACAACCTTACGGGCTTTAGTGTGCAAAGCATTTTGAGATGTTTCTGCTCTATTAATGCCACATTTCTATATCGCTTTAATATGTCCTGTGCATCATGGTACAATGATTGAGCGGCTTGAATTCCGGTGGTTGCTTGAGCAGTGTTTCTATCGGGAACGGAAGTGAGATAGTGGAATTGATTCATGGTAGATAAACTTGGGTTCATGTGCACGGAACGTTGCAACACGTCCCGAAACGGCTGCTGTCAAGTAAAAAATTTCTAGCTTGTGCAGTCGTGCACGTTGATGTCACATAGGTTTCCTTTCGGAAGTCGCTGGTTGTTTTTCATCAGCTGGGTCAAAGATGGAAAGGCAACCTTGAGTCTGTCCATGTGGTGTATGATTAAGGCCAAAGCACTGGTAGCAGCATCTTCATATTACATGCCGCCTGGTCGTCCATTTTGAAGGTTTTCAGCTCATTATTAAGTGCAGATAATACTCTCTTCCCTTCCATTAATTGGCTGTGGAGTACATGATGTGTAGAGAGCTGAAATTGTTCAGATTGGATAAGTTGGTTCATCTCATTTAGAGTCCTTGTGCTCTGGGATCGGTGAGATGCCCGCTTGTTCTTGACACGCTCCATGACAGTCTAGTTGCAGACAGACATTCCAAATTGGAAGCAACAGCTCGTGTGGATGAAGGCTGACTTTCCGAGTCTTTGGCACCAAAATACAATGTAGAAAAAGTCCCCTTTCTGCAGTGTTTGTTGGCGCTTAGCGTGATACCATCCAAACACGATGTCCACTCGTCAAGCTGCTCCTCATCTTCCTTGTCGCGCTGTCCATGCAATGTGCAACAACTGTAACGTGGGCAGTGCTCCTCCCCTTGTGTTGATTGTTTTGGGGGAGACTGAACAAAATTTGTGCTGCCGAGATTTTCAGCCAAATTGATAGATAGGGTGCTGAAATCGGTAGACACAACCATCATTTTAGGCGGAAGCTAGCAGAAAATAATGGATATAATGCATTTTTCACAAACTGCCCCGGCTAGCGGCCGTGCGGTGAACTAGAAGAGGTGTTGTTTAGTGATGTTTAACATCCTGGAAATGGGGGTGTGCCAACTTTGCTAGCCACGTCTCTCAACCTGCTCCACTCCCGCCAGGGGCGTAGCCACGTTAGGGCACACCCGGGCCCGTGCCCCCCCCGAAATTTTTTTTTGCCATAGCATACAGAGCAGAAAATGACACTCGACCACATCTGCCTGCTCGTCCCCACTATAGATCAAGGAGGTGCCCCCCCCGAAAAAAATTTCTGCCTACGCCCCTGACTCCCGCAACGGTTCTTAGAAACTGCTACGAATGGCACCGGCAGCTAACAATGCCCCTGGATGGGGTAAACCTCCTTAAGAGTAGGGCCGCTGTCGTGTGCTCGTGACTGTTAAAAAAATATGTGAAATAATCAGAACATTTTCCCTGTGGAATGTCAATGTTTTCACCATTTTTTCCTATTTTTGCTCGGTATCCCTTTAAATGAAAAAGTGGAACTTTCTTAATGTGGCTCTAAGAACAGTCAGCTTTGCCCACTATTGACTCTAATCACTAGCTTGCATCAGCTGCAGCAAGCTATCTCGCCCACATGCATTCAGCTCGCATGTTGTGACTCTGCATTGGGGGCCAGGGTTGCCAGGTTTGGCTACTTTGTGCCAATTTGGCGACTTTTATAGACTGGTGGCGGCAAAAAAAATGTCTTTGCTACTTGGATACTTTTTGGCTATTTTCTCGTTCGCTTGATTTGAACCAAATTATCACTTTGTTGTGATGTTGCCGCCACTGGCATTCGAGTATGTGGTGTCGAAACATGGTGATCAAGGCGTTTTCCCAGCTTTCAAAATTGAATTTGGTACTTGCATTACGCAAAAGAAAAGACTTTTGGATAGGTGCCTGGGGGGAACGGTTGCATGGGGCCTTATTGTGCAGACCACCTATTGCTGACTTTAAACTGATCGGAAGGGAAAAATTATGGCAGCTTCTCACTAGTGGTGCCAAGCCTGCAGGAAGAGTGGAGCATTTCTATCTATCTGCCCGCCTATGTCTGGGTGCTCTCGTGATCGCCTCGTTAACTTAGTGTAGACCAAAAATGGCATGGGAAGGTAAGAGGGTTTGATGAATATGACTGTCTGGTCATGACATGAATAACATGAAAATCCTGTCACATATGTCGTCAAACCCTTTCCTCCAGACACATGTGGCTCATACCCGTTTACCAAGGGCCGAGGTATACGGGTATGCGCCACAGGTTATTGGCAGTTTGCATCTACGAAGGAATGGGGAGAGCAGACATTGGCAATTTAAATGACAGGTCTTTAAGAAAAACCGACACCGGCAGTGTTGACCCGACGAATGCAAAGAACAAAAATTAGGATTCCAGCGGGAATCGAACCCAAGCGTTCTGTGTGGCAGTCAGGTATTCTACCACAGAACCACGCCAGGTCTAGAAACTGCTTTAGAAAAAAGACCATATGCAGGCATAATGTAGTGCTGGCTATATAATTTTATAACAAAGCAATAAACACTACACATGTACTCCTTTGATACAGGCATCATGTCGGGTGAACGTCAGTTGTGGTTCCAGTGTTGGCTCGGCTTTCATAGCAGTTTAATAAACATTACATTTGTATTCCTATGATTCAGCAAGCTATATTCAATTGTTCCTCGACCCTGGAGGAATACGCTAACAAAAGTTAGGTATGATATTTACATCATCACACCGTAGCGTGCACTGCGTTTCGATAACACAGACGTCTGTGCTCTAACGTGAGTGCTGATACTATATCAGACCATAAGTTACCATTTAAACATCATTGTAGTCGGCGTGCCTCGTAAGCCCACGATATGCAAACAACTCCTGCATTTACTAAAACATGTCGATCCACCTCATAACACTTGGCTCAAAGCCAAAAAATGTAGTAGAGGACCACTGGCTGCCTGTTTCGCATGAAACCCATTCCCACAAGGTGTGAGATCTGCCGAATTTTTCTTTCTTTCTTCTCCTTCCTTCTCTCTCTCTCTGTTTCTTGTATCTCATTTTTTATCTGTTTCTCTCTCTCTGTCTTTCTTTGTCTTTTTATGTCTTTATTCTTCTCTATTTTTCTTTCTATCGCTTTCTTCCACGTGTTTCATGTGCTGCACTTCGCTGAGAAGAGCTTTTGTTGAACACTCACACTTGCTGTAGTCGGCAGTTTTGCACGACACAGCACAAGTTACCGATAGCTTAAACAGCTTCGCTGTTAAAAGGACCGTCGAAAGTGCTCCGCATCAACGATGCTGTTCACTCATCGACATAAGAAATAGAATGTGTGACGAATTTTCTGTGTTATTTCTTCGAATTAGGCCCAGACGGTGACTCGGGAGTATTAACTGCTCAGGCTTGGTCATCAGCCAAGAAACGATTGTGAAAGGGACTACAATTTATGCTTGAATCACAGCAACTGTTCATCCAGTACTCATTTTTATACTTTACAATGCACAGGGTGCTGAGATGGGACTGCCTCCTTTCTGGCATTTCTTTTTCTTTCTGCGGAGACATCCGTTAGCCAGATTTAATGGTTACAACTGATACTGTAGCGTGAGAACATTGTACATATAAGCAATTCACTTCACCTTAGAAGGCATAGTGATGTTCACAGTGCAGTGGATTTTTATTGTTATGTCTTGTATAAACGGTATTGTTAGATCTGGATTTTACTGTAGTTCTGAGAAGCTGTCGAAATCAATGCTGGTGTGGAGGATGCCATGCATCTTGTTATGTTTTCTTTTTTTTGCCCTTCTGACGTTAAGACTGCCACTGAATTTTCAAATGTAGTTCATCTTTAGTGTCTCTTGAAGAAGATTATGGCATTTCATCTAAGCCCTGTACTTACATTGCCTGCTACAATGCAACTTTATTCAAACCATTATGTGAGGGTGGTTTTCAGAACTCTATTTTCTCAACTTGGCTGTCATATTAATTAATGTGGTAATTAATGTTGTAATGTACCGGTTTGCTAATGTATTGATGTAATGTTATGTATTGACATTTTTCTTACAGAACCTGATGAAGAAGGCTCTTCAGACATTTAGCATTGGCGATGAGGAATTTGACTTTGGTATGTACTTGACGTGCGCTCAGCTGGAGTTGCTTATTTGAAGGAATTTCCTTTTTCTGTCAGTTCTCAAGCCAATATCAGCAAAGGTCAAGATAATCTTCAACAAGTCGCTCGAGTCCACCGTCCCAAAGCTTCTTGTAGATGTTCTGCTACAAGATGTGGCACTGCAGTTATCTCGGCAGCAGGTGAGGCTTATATTGCTGCATGAAGGGCGTACCAGGTTTGTGCTGGCTATTACAGCTAAACCAGAACAAACACATTGGGCAACAGTAAGGCTAATTGCAGTGTTACCAACCAATCTTTGAAAAATACCCCACGTCACAGTCAAAGTTATCAGAGTTTACCATACAACGTTTCCTAATTACCCTAAATTTTACCCTACGCTTAAAAGTAATGCAGTGCAATAATAATAAGGTACAGACTATACTTCACTGTACGACATGCAGACGTGTGATGGCAGTGAAGTCGGTAGCGACTTGAGCGGTTTGAAAATTAGTTTCAAAGAGGGACTAAGGAACATGAAACACGGGAAGAGAAAAACGTTCCGGTATTTGTACGCAAAGAGCGTTGACTCACAGTTGCCAAAAAAAATTTGCGCAGCTTGCACTAAGTCGTGGGTTACAGCAGAGCTGCTGGGAACGTTTCATCCTCTCTTGTTGAGGCTCAAGGACGTACGTCATCCACTAAGAGCCACAAGATGGTCAAAGACATACATTGCCAGCATATTTAAAATCATTTCTCTTGCTTGGCATGTGCTCCCTCACTGCGGGTATACGTGGAATTTTTTTCTTGCGCCGATGTCTCTCCGTTTTTTTTTTAACTACAGCGGTGTGCCGGCTAGTTTGGGTTTCGTGCTTTGGCCGGTTCCCGCTTGTTGCGCCAGCAAGACTGATGGCTTTCTGGTTTAGAACCTTCAAAAGGGGACCGATTCGTTTCTCGTTTATTGCTTCCTGGTATGCGATTACAGTCGAACCCACTTATAACGATGCCACGTATAACGATCTATCGGTTATAACGACCATGTTTGGGTGCACTTACGATTTTCCAATGCTAACCATTCAAGCTGCGTCCACATATACGAACATTTTTCAAAGCCTCCTACTTTTACAACGAACACTTCAGATACGGTCGCGATAAAAATATGGCACATACGAAGCGAAAAAAAAAGTTAAAACAGGCCTTCTAAAGCGTGAGAGGGGCGCGTGCTCGCGCGTGCCCCGCTCCAATTTACTAAGATATCCCTGATCGGCGAGCACCACACGCAGATTTCGGACGCTGCGAGCGAGGTCGCTCACTTTCCAGCCTTTTCTTCAGGGGCAGAATGGCAGCGAGGAAAAAAAGAAAAAAAAAGAGGCAGCATGAAGCCTTGCGGTCAGCTTTCGCATGGTAACCTTTCCTGACGCCGTTCTCTGCAGCTACGACCGCCTACGATGAACCAAACAATGCCTTGGAACGCAAGAAGGCATAAATACAAGAAGTGATAACAGCGATAACTTTCCATCGCATAAAGGTTCACTGCGTCTCTAAACTCGTCCACGCCACAATGTGCTGCAAAAGGTCGTCCGTCTTTTCGGTAATGGCAGGGACCGGTCGATCGGTGATAACGACTTCCGCGCGATTGCGGCGACGCCTTCGCGGATAAGCATCAGAAAAGAGCGAAGGCGAGGTGGTGGCCGTCGATGAACGCGCAGTTATGACTTATAGCCGACAATCTTATGTCACAGTCATCTGTGGATATCTGCTTGGCTGCGCGTGTGGCGTACGCCGTACACTGTGCGGATTGACGGCGGTACGAGCGCGCCATGCTGCCGTTCGCAAGTTCGCCGCCGCCGCATCGTGCGAGACCAGTGCGCGTCGCTTTGTAGAAACGAAAGTAGCTCGCTGTTGTTGCGCGGCGCGGGCACCGAAAGAAGTCGATGCACTGACAGCGAGCGTATACTGCGTGTTTGACTAGGTGACAACTCAAGTGCGCCGCGCATCGACGTGCAGGGCCACGAGCGCATCGCGGAGACATAGAGTGCGCGTTGCTTGCAAAATGCTTGTTTTCGCCATGTTGAACGAACAGGCTACTCGCTGCACCCGTGCACGGTCCGGAGTGAAGCAGGCACGAGGAACGTACAAACGCGCGCATACTGCATACAGCAAGCGGCCCGGCAGTGAATCCGCGAGCCGAGTAGGCGACGCGCTGCACGCAACTTGCCAGGGATGATCGGCTTCAGTGAAACGGTGTCAGTTCATTGCAAAGGCGGGTAATTCACTCGTGAGCACGTAGCGGGCGTCGCTTCACGACGCGAAAAGGCTTAGCTTGTCACTGGAGGGGTTGTTCGCACTTTAAAGGGCCAGTAAACAACCCCGATGTCCAAAAATTGTAATGAAAAGAAATATGCGCACTTTTGCTATGTGAACATGCTGCCGCAAGAATTTTGCGAGTACGTGCTATAATAAGGAAGTTGCAGGGGTTAGAACATCCGTTTCAGCTGGTTTCAAATTTTCGCGCGGCCTCACCACCCTTCTCCGCCACATGGAGGAAAAGGCGTAGCCCGTCGTCGTGACTCCGCCCACTTCGGCAACGTGACACGACGTCAATAATTGACGTCATGGGCGAGCTCGATCAGTCGCAATGCACTTCCGCTTGCTGCGGCTCCTGGTTGTTTATTGTTTATATTGTCGCACGTGCTCCGTAACTTGACGGGCAGTTTGCGTCTCTTCACTATTTTTAAACCTTTGTGACAGTTCACAATGCAGCAGGAATGCGTGCTTGCTTTCCGAGACGTCGAAGGGGCGCGAGAGAAAAGCCTGGAGAACCCCGCTTGCCGGCTTGCCGCGCTAGCAAGCGCGACCCGTCCGAGCTCTCCCCGCTCGATTTGCAGCCGGCAACTGAACAACGCTTCGCCTCATGTCGAAGGCGAAGTGCGTGCAGGTGCTATGCGGTGCGAGGAATATACGTGCGACAACTGCGTGGCCGAAACCGCACCACCGCAGGGCCAAAAAACAAGGCGCAGTTTCGTAGCGGTGGGTGGGAACAGGAACTGACGTTAACTTGACAATTGTTTGTTGAGACCTGGTTTAGACCAATCGACGAGCTCAGTGCTACGTCAACTCGGCGATCGCCGAGTTGACGTCACTGCGCGTACGAGGAGGATTGGTCAGGCGTAGGAAAGAAGCGCGGGAATTGTTTTTCGAAATGAAGGGTCTGCGCGGCGCGCAGCGCTGTAATATTCAGAAAACGTGATCGCCGCGGTCTACTGTACGGATTAGCGAGCTTGTTTGGCGGGTGTAAAAAAAAGTCGCAGCCTGTTTACGGGCCCTTTAATAAAAGTGCACAGAAAAAAAAAACCGGCTTGGCCACTAAGTGCACGTTTTTAAAGGCGAGTCCATATACAACGAACTACTGATATAGCGACCACTTTTCGCGACACTTTCGAGGTCGTCATAAGCGGGTTCGACTGTACTCCTGTATCTGTGCAGGCTCTGACTGACTCAAACGATGCCGCTATGGTTGCGTTTCCCGTTTTTTTATGACTGACAAGAACCGCTTCTGTCTCATTGGCGATAAGACGAATGATTATTGTAGGTTTTGTACTTGTCTTTGCTTTCCAGACGTGCTCACAACTACAGTAAAACCTCGGTAATTTGTACTCGGTTAATTGGGAATCCCGGATAATTTGTATTATTTGCGCGGTCCCAAATTTTTACATGTAAATTTAACCGGATAATTGGTGCGGCCAGTCTGCGACTTCCCGGTTAATTGGCACACTTGGCCGCGACTTCCAAGATATGCAAAGGGTGTTGCGAATCTCGGAGGCTGTAACTAAAACATGCATTTTTTTTTTTTGATGTACGGATCTCGAAGGCCATGTTTTTTTTTACCGGAAATACGTCGTAGACGCCATGTTTTAGCAATTGCCAGGCGGCGATGCGTGCGGTTGCGATCATGATCATCATCATCTCAACAGCGATGTTAGCCACTCTAGCGAAGTGAATGTTTTGTGGAGTCTTTGTGCCATTTGGATGTCGGCTGGCGAGCATTGTGCGATTCGGTGCGACTGCTCCATTTGTCTCCTGTCTCCGCTTGAGTGTCTTCCCTGTGAATTAGTTGATTGAGGTGTGCTTGGAAGGAAGATGCCGAAGTACAAGAGCTTGTCCCTGCACGAAAAGGTGTGCTTAATTGAAGAGGCCAGCAAGTCGACGGCGTCGAAAACGGCTCTCGCCGAAAAGCACCACGTGCCTCTGTCAACGCTGTGCAACATCATCAAGAATAAGGAGAAAATTCTCGATGCTTACAGCAAGACGCACTCGTCAAAGCGTACACGAGTACGCCTGCCTACGTACGCCGACGTTGAAGCAGCTCTGATCGACTGGCTGCAGAAAGCCAACGCAGCACACCTTCCTGTGAATGGGACCATATTGCGTGAGAAGGCCAACCAGCTGGCGCTGCAACTTGGACATTCTGAGTTTAAATGCAGCAATGGATGGTTTTGCCGATTTAAGGAGCGCAACAACCTGACATTCGTGACTGTTTGTGGCGATAGTGGCAGCGCGGATCAGTCTGTTGTCGACGGCTGGAAGCAGCACACCTTGGCTCCACTACTCACCAAGTACGAAGCAGCAGATGTTTACAACCTTGATGAAGCTGCTCTGTTCTACAAAATGTTGCCTACGAAGACGTTCGCTTTGAAGGAGGCAGACATTAAGGGGCGGAAACAGAACAAAGATAGAATCACTGTTTTGTTTGGTGCAAGCATGTGCGGTGAGCACAAGCTGCCACTGCTTGTTATTGGGAAGACAGAAAAGCCTCGTTGTTTCAAAAATGCACGACTGCCATCCAAGGATGACCTGATCTATAAAAACAACAAGAAAGCTTGGATGACGGCTGCACTCTTTGAAGAATACGTGCGGCACCTTGACCGCAAGTTTGCGGCCGCAGGGCGCAGCATTTTGTTCGTCGTCGATAATTGCCCAGCTCACGGCGACATTCAGAACCTGCAGGCAATCAGGCTGGTCTTTCTACCCCCGAACACGACGTCGCTATCGCAGCCGATGGACCAGGGCGTCATACACCATACCAGGAAAATATATCGCTACAATCTGTTGAAGCGAATGCTCCTTTGCTATGACAACGGAAAGGAGTATAACATTGACCTCCTCGGTGGTATTTGCCTCATTGTTCACGCATGGAGGCAGGTGGAGGCCACCGTTATTCGACGGTGTTTTGAGCACGCCGGTTTTGTGAAAGAAGAGGCAACCTCCGCTGAGTTTGCTGTCACCGCTGTCACTTGCCCGTTTGATGAAGAAGGGGAGACTCTCTGCGCTCGATATGAGGCTTTGCACGCGGACGAGGAGTGCACTCCAATCGGATTCTCCGAGTACGCAAATGTCGAGTGCACAGTGCAGACGTGTTACGCCGACATCGACAGCGAGATAGCTGCGAGATCGACCGATTCGGCCTCTAATGTTGACAGCGATGACGAGCCCTCCCGAGCACCCCCTTTGGCGGATGTCATCGATGCCTTGAGTGTTGTGCGCAGCTTCGTCGAGTGCAACGGCGGTGAGGCTGAGATGCTGCGCCTCATTGACAGGCTGGAAAATATGACTTTCAGTGCTGGGAACTACCGAACGCGTCAGTCACGCATGGAGGAATTTTTCTCCAAGTAGGCTGACTTGCCACAATAAAGGTGTGACTTCCGTACATCACGATTTCTGGATGATTTCTTTGATTTCGCGTTGTTTCGGATAATTGGGAATCCCGCTTAATTGGGATATTTTTCTCGGTCCCGAGGCCTTCGAATTAACGAGGTTTTACTGTACATAGTTTTCTTCAGTGCACTCACCCGCGTAGTTTGCTTGCGCTGTGGAAATGCGTGCCGGTTTCTCTGCCACAATTGAGTCTAGCGGGGATTCCTCCAAATCGCCGCTCGACTGTTAAATCAATCTCATTCAGTAAATCTCAGCCCATCGTATGAGGAGTTACTTACAAGCTAAGACTCGGTCGGATGTTGATGAGTGAGCGACATCTCAAAAGCGTGCTCGGTGAGACAATACTTACTGGATCAGAAGTGGCTTTTCTTCTCCTGTGTTTCCATTTGACACCACTTTGTGGGCTTATTTTTGTACTTATGTGAACTACACAGACATTTATTGCAACACATAATTTTTTAACAGTTGTATAGGTTCTTCTTAGAATTTATCTTGCTGTTACTCCTGAATAAACCATGTGTATGTAACAACAATAAACATTTTTTTGTCACTTTATGGTCTCCCTAAGAAATTACTACTTTTTTGGAAATAGACTCACCTGAGGAATTTAAATCAGAAATAATAGAATCAACTTTGGTGGGTCGCATTTGGCGAAAAACATCGGCCCTCAAAGGGTTACCATCTGTACAGAATGCTTGGGCGGTAATTGAGCGTGTGTTGGTTTATGATGATAATTTTCTATCTACGACACACGGCCAACCTCGACCTTAACAGCTCTTTTGTAAAAAGACTAGGAGACTCATCGGCAAGTACATGGCTGGCAGTGTAAGCAATATGGCAACCAAGAGCGTTAAGTGAAAAGGCGGAGATTTATTGCAAAGCAGTGATGGAAAGATACATTTTATGATAATTCAAGGGGAAGTTCTTTGCTGTTTGAAGCGAGGCCGGGTTGCCTTAGAACACAGTTATAAAGCGAGATTCAGTAAAGAAGAAGAAGAAAAATGTACATGCATGGGGAAGGTAAGGAAACGACGCAGCATGTTTTAATTGAATGTGAAGATATACACTCAGGTTATGTTAGGATACTACGCTATATGAAGCCGTGGGTTTTCGGGACAAAATTGGAAAGGTAAAAAGGTCGGCGATAGAAATAAGCAAGAGACGACTAGAGGACTTGCGGAGGAAAAGTAGGCAGAAAACAAAACACAGTGAAAGCTGGACGAGCGGCTTTGCCCATTGAAAACTCTTTAGGAAACTAATGCAAGTACACATGCAAGGTATCCATAGGTTGACACATACTCACTCAACCGAATTTTTTCAGCCTTCGCACTCACTCATGCTCATAATCACGCCTACTCACACTCGTAGGCACTCGTGTTCATACTCACGCCTACTCACGCTCAGAGACACTCACGCACGTTCATACTCACGTCTACTCACACTTATAGGCACTCACTCACTTCCATACTCACGTCTACTCACACTCATTGGCACTCACTCGCGTTCATACTACTCACACTCACAGGCACTCACGTTCATACTCACGCTTACTCACACTCATAGACACTCACTCACATTCATACTCATGCCTGCTCACTCTAATAGACCTTTTTCAAGTACACGAGCACCACCAAAGGGCACGCAAGCTCTCATGGGAAAAGTGTGTACGCCGCCGCAGTCGCTGCACCGAGCGCGCGGGCCTCACGCTTTAGCTTTCTGCTTATGCCGTGCCAGCACTTGTCAGATCAAGTGAATGCGACAGGGTGTAACATATTACTGCGTAAATCAGTCGTGAACTTCTGTGTTTAACTACAACAGCCTCTCTACGATTTCCATCTCTCTAGTGCTCCCGCGTGCCCGTCGGATCACCTGAGCGGTTCTGAAGCGTCATTATTATTTTTTTTTGCGCCGGCATGCCCTATGGCATAAATTAAACAAAAAGATACAACTCGGTTTCCTAGACGAATTCCGCAAGCAGTCATTGCAATTTGTGAGTCGTGTATCCATTCGAAATCAACGCCCACCAACACTGTTGGCGAGCACAAGGTCAGGCTCGAATATTTAAAGATTGCGCGAGACAGTATGCACTTAGCAAAGTAAGATGTATTGATTAGACAGCGTGCGCGTTGCTCGTACTGCAGGTAACAAAAGGTACGCTTTTATCACCATTCGTTAACTTACCGCAATGTTATATTTTACAAACGCCAGTTGTGTTTTCGCGTGTTGCCTGCCTCACACGTGACTATGCTGTGGATATGTATAGTCGTGCTCAGGACCAATACAGTAAAAGCTCGTTAATTCGACTCTCGTTAATTCGGAAAATCGGTTAATTCGGACACGTCATCTGCTCCCTGTAAATATACGCATCACTCTATGAGACTGGGCGCTCGTTATTTCGGACAGATTTGGCCGCAAATCGGATAATTCGGCGACTTTCGGGCCGCTGGCGAGGCTCGAAAACGAAAAAAGAACAATTCGGAACAAAAGTGAAGCTCAAACGCAGCATCGCCATGGACATCAATTATCGACTTGGCTTGGATTGAGACTGGTTGAACGCCTTTTTTTCGCGTGTGGGTATGGTGGCTAGTATAGTGTGGGTTTGTTGCTTTGGTCCCGTTGGTGTGCTGCATCGTTGATCGCCGATTTATCGAGGAAAGTTTCAGTACGGCTCCTTTAGCTTGATCGTTGCTGGTGCTTTTGTGCCGACTTCTCGTGCGACCGCACTCTCCGCCGATGGCAACGCCGGCGAAGCGGCCCAAGTACGAGGCCAAGGACTTCACCACCAAAGTAGAAATTTTGCGTGCTCTGAATAACTGGCTCTCCCGACAAGAAGTGATGAAGAGTGATGAAAGGGGATCCTTCAATCGGCGGCAAGAAGCAAGGAACGAGTAACCGTACTTTTATCCCCCAACGTGACGGGCACAGAGCGCTTGCCGCTTCTCGTTATCGGAAAGGTTCAAAAGCCACGCTGCTTTAAGAACATCAACAATCTTCCCGTGGATTACCGTGCCAACCGAAAAGCGTGGATGACGGGTGAAACTTTTGCGGTACTGCAGACATCATGCGAGCTGCTGAGCACCTTGAAGGACTCAGAAAAATTGTGTCCGCGGGAATTTCTGCTCGAAAACACAAGCATCCGCGATTACTTTGTTAAGTAAAGGTATGTTGAAAAAACTCGTGCATTTATTGTGTTTATTTCGACCATTCGATAATTCGGACATTCGGTTAATTCGGACATTTTTTCCGGTCCCTAGAAATCCGAATTAACGAGCTTTTACTGTATGAAGTTACCTTTTTAAGGCCATAGCGACTAAGTGTGGTCGGCAAGTGTAAGAGTGTGCATAAATGCTCAAGCGAAAAACTGTCTCTACGATGCGTCTCATTGATATCAGTACATTACAAGTAATCGTTTGATAAACATGAATTCGGTTAGATGGCCGACATCTACGTCTTTAACCTACATCTTTTAGATGTAGGTTATCCTCGCGTTGCAGTGCCCACTGTCACTGAATGTTTAAAGAAGTCGGTTTTGTTAAGTCTGAGCATGGTTGTAGAAATACGATAAGAAAAAAAAACGTATCATATAAGTATTCCTTACATTCATTGCGTATCTCACAGGCTAGGTAAAATTTGTGCCGCTGTGCAGAGAAAGAATGAGCGAGTAAGAGACAAGATGCGGACCGACATTTCTTTCGTAAAACACAACAACAAATTCACTGATTGCCGTATACAGGTGTGGTGTATAAGTTTTCTTTTAGCTGCGGCTGCTTCCATGTAGGACAGACGGTCCTCTGTGTTAGAGAATATTGGAACATAAAAGAATGCTAACCGGAGGCTCCCCGCCTAATCTTTCTTTACATTGCCGAGAGTGTAAGTTCACGTCAAAGTTGGTCGCATGCTAAGTTTTGTACCAGCACAGGAATGAAGAAACGCGTTCAATGACTGAGGCATGACATATCGATAGCAGTGATAGCGCATGCGTGAGTTAATCGTCGATTAACTCACACATGCGCTTGCTCTTTTAGAATGAAGTCGGTGTTCCAGCTCATATTTGATTAACTCACACATGCGCTTGCTCTTTTAGAATGAAGTCGGTGTTCCAGCTCATATTTAATACATCTTGATGATATCAGCATGCAGTAATATGTATGCTGCTTAATTGCTACATCCAATGCATATATCCACTCTGTAATACCGACACTGCACTGTGTTAATCCTTTCGCATTTCATGCGTAGAGATACATGCAGATGCGTCCTGGTGTGTGCAGTATTTACAGCGTAAGAATAGTCAAGAAGCGGCCACATGTTCTTTTCGTTTCGTGGTCCCACCGATATCAAGGCGCCAATGAGCAGCAGTTGAGCAAACAGCCGGCTTGCTCGGCATACACACTTTTCCCATAGTGCTCAGCGCGCCCGCGGGGCGCTCTGGGATTGCTTGAAAAAGGTCGATAGGCACTCACTCACATTCATGCTCACGCCTACTAGCACTCATAGGCACTCATTCACGTTCATAATCACAGGTACTCACCCTCATATGCACTCGCTCACGTTTATGCTCACACCTCACGCCCATTCTTACTCACTGGTGTTCGTACTCACGCCTACTCACACTCATTAGTGCTCAATCACATTCAGTAACACCTCTCACACTCATTGGTACTCACTCACGTTTGTACTCACGTGCACTGACCCTTATACCTACTCACTCACGTTCACGCACACACACCTACACACACTTACAGCACTTCCTCACACTCTTACTCACGTCTACTTATAGTCACGTTCACACTCACGCCATCTCACATTCATAGGCACTCACGTTCATACTTACGTCTGCTCACGCGAATTGGTACTCACTCGCGTTTATACTCACGTCCACTGACGTGCATAAGTGCTCATGTTCATACTCACGTGTACTCACGCTTATGGGCACTCGCTCACATTCATACTCAAACCTGCTCATACCTATCGGTACTCACTTGCCTTCAGTTCATACTTGTGCCCACTCATACCGATAAGTACTCACTCACACCTACTCACACTGGTGCTCACGTTCATACTCAAACCTACTCACAGCCATTTGTACTCACATTCACTCATGCCTACTGATTCCCTTGGGTACTCACTCACATACATACTCACACCTACTACACTCGCCAGTTACCTTCATACTCATGTCTGCTCACATCCCTCGTCACTCACTCATCCTCACACTCACGCCTTTGAAATGAGTGTATTCATGAATGAACATGCCAAGCTTTCTGTTCTACTGACACTCACAGGCGGCGCCTGATGTTCATACTGAAGTACACTCCCGTTCACAAATACTCGCTTTTACACGTCTACTAGCTCCCATCTTCGATCATTACCACTCACACCCCCTCAACCTCGCCGGGTCTCATTCTCATATGTCTGCCACACTGGACGTTTTGTATGCATTCGCATCAAAGATGATCTCTCAATATTCTCGGCATATACGAATGTGCATTTGTAATAATATTAGGGACAAACAGCAGATGTTAACACTCGTTCAAAAGAAATGTCCATGTATATGTTTTATATGATATGTCTGGCAGATTTTCGCCGTAGGATATCCCGGAACAGACACTAGCCTTGGCTAGAGTGGAATCTTGTGGAGCATTACATTTACTGTACAGTAAAAGCTCCTCAGTTCAGATTTCATGGGACCGGAAAAAATGTTCGAATTAACTGGATGCCGAATTATCGAAAGTATCAAGAAAACAATGAACAAGTGTGTATTACATCAATGCATTAGCATTTTCTTGATGAATATGTAAATTCGTGGTACATATTTGGCAAAAGAGCAATGTAAATGCCGCAAATTTCTTCATTCGTGACTTCGTTCACAGTGTGACCGCGGCTTAAGACAGACGTGTCCTAACACTAAACGTGCTCTGCCCCCCTCCCTTAATTACGTACCACCACCACCCACGCGTATTTCACCGATAACATTTTCACCAGAAAAATGGTCGGCAAATGAGCGTTCATTCATCATAATGTCGCAACCGAATTTTATTCCAGCATGTGGACTGCGGCTGAAGCTCTTCATCTTCAACAGCTTCCACTATATTCAAGTTGCGTGACATTGCGCGCGCATTGCCCGAAGTCAAAACGAAGCTACTGAGTGCCGCATTCACTGTGGATGAAACCATGGTCGCTAAATTAAGACACGATCATAGCATTTACACAGTTCAGAAGGCGCGTGCGTGGCCTGCGCCCACAGTCGGAACGATACTGCTCAGCGCAGCATCCGCTGCTGAATAAACCTGGCTCGCTAATGCACAATAATGGATGGCAATTACGCAGTTCTGAAGGGACGCGGTGAAAACGAAACTACTGCTTGTCGCAGCTTTGACCCGCAGACGCTGCACTCACTATCGACACGATCACACATATATTGCCCACACAGTTTGCGTGTGCCGAGGAAAATCGAAGACGAAGCAAGTGGGCCGCAACTGTCAAAGTCTTGGTCGCCACCAATGCGATTATGGCTATATCGTGGATGGCGACCACGCCTTTATGAAGGCCCGCGGCCATTTGAGTTATTCGTAAACGCCATTTTTCTTCCTGTGTGTTGAACATTTGTGGTGCTTCGTGCTTGACGCGCTCCAAGGATTGCCCGAAGTAGCAGGGTTGTGGCTAAATATGACTGAATTAACGAGCGTTTGATACCATTAAACAATGCATATGGTTGCCAAGACCAGAGAACACGTCCGAATTATCTGACTTTCCGAATTAAAGGGGAGTGAATTAACAACCTTTTACTGTATACTGTATAACCTTTCATTTTCGTCGACTGACCAAATAGCAAATGTATGGCGCACTTATTTGCTAGCTCCACCCTCACTGTTTGTACCGAGGGTCTCAAACTCACCTCAGCTAATAGACCGCAGTCACGAAAATTTAATCCCGCAAGGGCCGGAACACAGTGATGGCTGGTAAGAGCGGGGGGCAGGTAGGAATAGTTTGTACAAACTATCAGCTAGCGTTGCCATATGAAAGACCTTTCCCATATTTCATGAAGGGGTCATTTCTGAAGGGGCTGATGCGCCAGGATTCTAACAACATGTCTACCTTCAAAATGACTAAAATATGGACGATGGTTCTGAAAGTTTGTGTAATGGTTATGTATCAATACATGTTGATCACAGGGGTTCCCTCAGGAAAAAAAAGATGCTTTAGACAAGTCCTGCCTGTGTAGCCCATGAACATACTTATTAAGAAAAAAAAAAAAATGTGACGAAGGCAGTCACGTGGGGTCCTCGGGCTGCTTGTTTGAGACCACAGGCTATGGCTGACGGTCAGTTTTGTGAATACTGCATTTAACGGCAGGAATAGTGCTTTTGCCTACTTGGTTTTTCATTTGTGTTAAGGTAGTGTAGCGCGAAACAAGACACACGTCGCTCACCTTGCTTCGCACTGCACCACATTTACAAAATACCACTTCACATAATGAGAATGGCTTTTGTACTGCACGTTATCTTCAAGATACAAAGCGCAGCGCGTGCAGAATTTCGGCGTGCAGAGCCGCCGTACATGCTTCTGCTTTTGTGTTAGGCACACGCCATGCATAAACATGTGCTGCCGGTATGTCAGGGACAATTTTCTACCCCTCTCTCCCAGAAAACGCACTGCACTTGTGCGCTGCTCGACTATTCTAGCATTGAATGCTTGGGTTTGTTGGACCAACATTGTGAAAATCTAGTGCACAATCACGACGTCGACGAGGAAAAAGCACACCACCACAGCACTGATCGTCATTGTGCCACATTATGGTTTCTGTGCTCCACACCAGCGGCCCCATTAATCGTTGGATTATGCCGCTTTTGAGACATGGCGAGCTGACACCGCAATATGGATGTCTGCGTTACACCAAAAAATGTGTATCTACTAATGTGTCTACTACATTCAATCGGTGTACTTCATATAAAATTATTCGTATTAAGGCAAAAGTCTTATATGCCTCATCAAATGGGAAAAGTGACCTGTAATGCCATGTGACGCTCCCTCCTAGTCGTTTTCCTTTGTCCACGTCAAGCCCAGTGACTAAAAAAAAACACAGATGAGATCATGGGAAATACACCATCTCCACATTATGCGCAAGGGTTAAAACATCGCCACAAACTCATAATTTATTAAGACGAAAGCCTTGTATGTGTCGTGCGAAGGTGGTGCCCTTGGACGAAAAGCTGGCTCAAAAAATCTAGTGCCCTCTCAAGCGGGAAGCTGTGCGCTAACTTTGCCTTTGCGACCTTCGTGTGAAAAACAAAAAAAGCAAAGCGGCGTTTGTGCGATACAAATTGCACGGTAATATAGTTGCACCCGATGGCTTTGGTATTCAAGCCATCTTAGGCGAATGCACCGGGGGCACTGTGAATTTTTTTTCATATTTCTAGGATATTCATGGTCCCTCGGTTTCTTGAAAGCCATCGTGCTGAAGTAGCCAAAATTTCTTTGTCATATTCTCGCGATGTCAATACAGAGGTTGTAACGCACAGAATTATTGTCTTCTTAAAATTTTTGCTTTTAAGTGCATGTAAGAAGTCTGGGATGCGTGAGAAAGTATGAAAGAAGCAACCTTACGGGCCAGCTCGACCTCTATGGACTACGAACTGGCACAGATACAGGTTGTCTTGCTATGTTATTCCCGGCTTTTAGTTTTCGCTCTTTGCGGAGTACTAACGTGAAGTATTTTCGCTATAGCCAAATTAAAATGTAGTGATCAATGATGCCTAGGATTGCCCTTAACCTGAAGAGAAAAAAAGTAAAGTAAACTGGCAAGAGACAGGCCAACATAGGTTCGGTCAGGATAAAAACAAATTAAGATTTTTACTCACAAGTCACGCGATGCTTTACAACAAGAAGAAAATATGAATGTGGAATCTTGAACAGTACCTTAACCACACTGATTTACGAAACAGCAATTTGAAGGGAAAATTACAAAAGCAAGCATTAGGTAAATTCTCGAAGACTACAAAAAATAATAAAGAAACGACAACGCGTCAGTATTACCAAGTGATCATGTAGAATTAGTAGACTGTAGAAACTAGAACACCACTATGTTAGTTGGTGCAATCACTTATTGTTGCTGAACGCTCACTTATTTTCTCTGATACTGATATCTGGGTTTAACACGCCAAAATCACGATATGATTATGAGGAACGCCGCAGTGGAGGGCTCCAGAAATTTTGACCATCTGGTGTTCTTTAATGTGCACCGATATCGCACAGTACACAGGCCTCTACCATTACGCCTCCATCGCCTCCATATTCATGGAGCTGTGGACACGGGCAACGTACGCCTGTTAATAGACAGTTTTAGTTGAGCGTCTGCAGTACCTCTGCGGAGACTAGAGCACTGCACGGGCCGTATTTTACGGCCCGGGCCCGGCCCGGGCCCGCTTTATGAAGCCCGAGCCCAGCCCGAACCCGTGGTTCCAAGCGCGGGCCCGGCCCGGGCGTACTTGACCGTACCCAGCCCGAGCCCGGCCCGGGCCTGTCGTTCCAAGCCCGGGCCCGGCCCGGGCCCGGGCGTTCATCGTTCATTACTAAACTAATCCAGGGCGCGCTTTTTCATGACCAGACCCGACCCGGGCCCGCTAGAGGATATTAGTTGTTGATGATGATTATTAATGATGCCGTGCGCTTTGTAGCGGGCGATCGGACGGAAAATCCGGTGTGTTCATGCATCGAAATGTTGCTTTGCCTGCGGTGGTCGCTCAGCGGTTAATCTGTTTCGCTGTTAAGTCCTAGGACGCGGGTGCGATTCCCGCGGCCACGGCGGCCGCAATTTGATGGGGGCGAAATGCAAGAACACCCATCTATATACTTATCTTTAGGTGCACGTTAGAGAACTCAAGGTGGTCGAAATTAATCCGGTACCACTACGGCGTGCCTCGTAATCATATCGTGGTTTTGGCATGTAATACCAAGGAATATAAATGAAATGTACCGTATGTGTCAACCTAGAATAAAAGACTGAAACCTTTATTCCTCCCATGGGAATAACTGTGATCTGGCCCATTGTTAGTGCTATTAATATATATATATATATATATATATATATATGTGTATACGTGATCTGGCGTGTTTATAAGGAAACCCACCACGATGTACTTGTTACTTTCACAAAGTCTAGTCCAGCAGACGATACGTTAGTGAAAATATACAGTGCCAATCTATATCTATACTGCTGAAAAAAAATAGCACTTCAACTGTTTTTCTATTTCTATTGCTAAGCTTTACTAAGAACCAGCTCCTTGCACGTGTCACTTCAGCTTGGCACAGTATACCTTAGACCATGCAATGCATAACGCTCGCGTGTGCTCGAAGGCCCAACTTACCCAAGTCCGGCCCAGCCCGCGGGCCGGGCCGGGCCCGTGCAGTGCTCTAGCGGAGACAGCCTGCCATTGTGAATACACTTTAAGCTGGGCATACGCAGCTGTTGAGTGCGCAGTGCACGATACATTGCGTGCGCTGCAAGCGAAGCGCGCCACAACACTTTTGGTTTACCGGGCTGTGATACGTTTCGCTCAACTAGACAAGTCATATTCGACGTGTAATTCTTTCTGAGTGCTTATCAGTGCCACCGACGTCAGAAGTATACTAGGTCCCAATAAGAACGTGGCTTCTGTGATCTGCACGCAGGGCCTCAATGGCTAGGGTAATGGCCACCAGAGTACACGTCCAACCGCGGCGTTGGCTGTGTGCATTTTTAAAGCCGTTCCTGGGAGCATTGGTTGCGCGTGTCGACCTTTGCCGTGTACGTTACACTTTACTATGTGTGCACAGCTTTTAAACTGGGTGCACTAGGCAAGAAGAGCAATTTATGAGGCACCAACTTGCCCAATCTGCCCAATCTCGATGGACCAACTTGCCCAATCTGCATTACTTGTCAATGCAGCATATTTTTGACCATTGGTTCTTCGCCATTCGTCAAAAAATTTTCGGTCTGCCATAAAATTGCCTACTTCTTTTGGGACGTCACAAATCTGTGGAATCCCTTGGCATTAAATGACGTGTGCACATTAAGCATCACATTATTATGCTGAACTATAGCTAAACTTTTCCGGAATAGCCGGAAAGTGTCTCGTGAACGCAATTCAGGAAGGCTGCCCGCGACTCGCACAGGCAGAGGTTAATTATAGCAGCGGGAGAGATGAATTCATATGTACTAGTGAACCGCTTTAATGGAATTGTTGGCCGTTGTATTGCTAATTACATTCCAACAAAGTGTATAAAACGCAATCCCAAGCATCCTTGGTACACTCGCGACATTATACATCTGATTCGCCGTATCAGGCGTCTTCGCAAACATTCCAAATCTGGCAATCCAATAAAATCCTCTGTGTTACCTAAACTGAAAAGTAGTTTAAAATCTGCTATGTCAAGTGCGAAAAGCTTCTATTTTAATAATACTTTGTTGTCGTTCCTGAAAGACAGGCCGTCAAAGTTTTGGAAAGCCATCAATCCCCCAAGTCAGAGCTGTCCTTCCTCATTTATTATTTCTGATAAACCATGCTCTGATAATCTTAGCATTTCTGAAGCATTTAATGACTATTTTAAATCAGTGTTCACACGTGATGATGGGCGTAGTCCCACATTTTTTACTAACTCATCTCCACCACCTTTCCCAAGCATGCTAATTACTACTGGGGGCGTTCGTAACCTTGTACTCAAAATTGATACAACGAAAAGCGCCGGGCCAGATGGTATACCTAATATGTCTTTGAAACGTTATTCTGAATGGACCTCTCGGTATTTATCAGTCATTTTTTCAAAGTCTGTTGAGTCATCTACTGTCCCATTACTCTGGAAGTGCGCCAAGGTCGTTCCCATACATAAGGATGGCAATAAACAGGTGGTGTGCAACTATAGGCCAATTTCATTAAATATCAACGTCCTGTAAACTACTGGAACACATCATCTATAAATATATCATCGAGTACTTGTCTAACAGAATATTCTCTCACATGCTCAACATGGCTTTCGTTCTGGTTTTTCGACGGTGACACAATTACTAGAATTCTCCCACGATATTGCATCCACACCTAATGCCAGAGGACAGCTTGATGCCATCTTCATTGACTATAGGAAAGCCTTTGATACAGTATGTCATAATAAGCTTCTCATTAAAATCAAGGAACTAATTCATGACACTAAACTTACAGACTGGATACAGGACTATCTGAGCTCAAGAACACAATTTGTTGCATTTAATCGTGCTCACTCATCTCAGGTCAGTGTTACATCCGGTGTACCACAAGGATCGGTACTGGGTCCATTACTCTTCATCATCTATATAAACGACGTCGTTAAAGTAACTGCTGCGACTTCTGTGAAATTGAAACTTTATGCCGATGACTGTGTCATATATTCTGATGTGACTGGCACTCAAGATCAGTTGCAGTTAAATAAAGTTTTCGACCGTTTTTGCGAGTGGAGTAAGACATGGCAGATGTCACTGAACTTCAAAAAAACAGTCTCAATGACTTTCTCAAATAAAAAGCATCCGTTAAAGTTTTCATATTTTAGTTGTAACCACAAGCTCGAAAGTGTAGACACTTTCAAATACCTCGGTGTTACTTTCACCCCTGACTTGAAATGGCATGCTCACATTCTGAATATATCAAATAAGGCGTTAAGAAAGCTGGGTTACCTAAAGAGAAACCTTCGAGATGCAACTAGGGAATGTAAACTAGTAGCATACAGATCTCTAATAAGGCCTCTCCTAGAGTATGCGTCTGTCGTATGGGCACCGCATCATGCCAATGACATAAATATGCTTGATTCTATTCAGAAAAAAGCCATAAGATTTATATGTAAGCGTTATGATCGCCATTTTTCACCTACATTATATGCTAATGAATTACAGCTAAAAAGTTTGGCTCTCCGACGCACTTGTGACCGCCTTGTCCTGTTGCATAAGATCGCTCATGGGGAAACATTTATCGATGCACCCATTGCCTTTACTAACCCTTCTTCTCGAATCACAAGGAGAAGTCACCACCTTAACATAGCTCCTTTGAAGTCATCCATTGATTGCTTCAAGTTTTCCTTTTTTCCTCACACTATTGATACTTGGAATGGTCTTCCGGGCTCCCTGCGCGAGCTGTCAAACGATGAATTCGTTGAGCAATTGCCAAACTTTTTTCACTGATCAGCTGTGTACACTTTCCTGATGTTCTGCCCATTCAATGTGTATACTTCAGTGTGTATACTCAATGTGTATACTTTATCTGTGTTGTATTTAATGTGACTTAATGTGATTTAGTGTGTTGTATTTTATCTTTTGTTTGTACTCACTCCTGCAATATCTTGCTGTGCAAGATGGCAGTATTTGTAAATAAATAAATAAATAAAATAAATATGAGTATAATAAATATTTTCCATTGTAGTATACCTTTGTTGAGCTGTTTCTGCGTGTTTACAATTCTGCAAACGCAGCTTTGCTGAGAGAGGGGAGAAAGAGAAATAAACAGCGCTGATCGTGTGTGCTTCTTTGCCATCCGAGTTGTATTTTGTGCTGCACAAGTCAATTCAAGATGAATCAAGACCAACTAGCCCGGCTAGTTGGTCTTGGCCTATACTTTCCTTCGCATTATTGTCTGTTAGTTCTCATTAATTTTATGTAATGACGTCATTGCTGCGTTGAAGGAAAACTTCGGCACACTGATTCGTTTCCCAGTGTGCTGGTGACAGTCACCACTGTCGAAAGTGGGGGGATCTGCCCCCCTAACTTTTCTTAGTGGGGGGGGGGGGGGGCTAACGCCCTCCTTGCCCCTGCGGTAGATACGCCTATGTATGTACGGTGATTCTACATCATATGATATGTCTGATTTCAAAACAGACGGCGTACGCACACGTTCGATGTCGTTTGGGCACTCACACTCGCATGTGTTTATCTGAGTATTTAAGGACAGATTACGTTTGTAAAATTTGCGGTAAATACAGTAAAGCCTCGGTGATACGAATCTCGCGGGGTTACCAAAAATATTCGTATCATCCGAAATTCGTATCACCAGAAAACATGAAAAATTAGTATGCGACAAAAGAAAGTTGGCATACCTATTGATTAAGTGTTTCTCAGGGCCGCAGCGACGTCATGAACAGCTCTGATTAATTGCCAGTAAAGTTTTTAGACGTCAACGATCATATTTGTACTCGTAAATATACGGTGCATGCGCGAGTGTAATTAATGAACCAGATGTGTTGTGCCCTAGCCCCTTCCTAATCTTACTACGCTTTTTTGCATTACACTAGAGTATTGCGGCGAAAGTGACTTAAGAAGCGCTTTGCACACGATAGACAGAGGCCTTCGCCAAGACCATCCGCTTCGTCTCTTGGGGTATTCGTCCACCTTTAATGGGACTTCATGACGGACCCGCAGCCCAAGTTTCAGTCTTGATTCATAGAACGTGTGATTGCGTGGACATGGCTTGCTTTGACGGGGCAGGCACGTGTTAACACAGTACAAAGACGCTGCTACCGCGAGCACAGGAGCACGCATCAACGTGTCGGAAAAAAAAAATAAAGCGTGATGTCGACGTCATCTGTAATCTAAACGCGAAGGCGCCTAAAGGCCTCCAAGATTTGCGCACACTATCTCGGAGGCAACGACGCACCGTTGATGGTCGTGCAGTGCGCATGCCCGCGCCCGCGCGTGACTACCGCGTCTTCCGCGACAGCGCGGGCAGCACCTGTTTGTACCTGTGCACTAGTGTACGTTCGTATCAAACGTCGCGGGGTGCAAATCGGTTCGCAACAACCGTACTCCAATACAATGGCGGCTAATGGGCATTGGCCGGGACCACAGAAAAATTCGTATGACCCTGAAATTCGTACCAGCCGTGATCGTATCACCGAGGTTTTACTGTAACACCTTACGGCATGCCCACGACTGTCGATAGGGTTGCTTGGGCACTGGATATGTTGCGCGAAGCCGTGCTTACTCTGGGAGCAATTTGCGATTTTCAGGATGCTTTCATTTGCGCATAGTCTGTGAGTATTACAAAACGAGGTTCCTGCCTTGTTTTACAGCAAAAGCTGTTATGAGATCACAAAAAGGGCCGTTTTTGGCACCGTAGTTGTCCGCCGCCGCCGCCGGTGCCCGTAACCACTATCGCTCGAAATAAGAAAAAAAAAATCACGCCATATCCACGGAATGACTGATGATAAGTGGGCGAAGCTCGAGAGGGGGAGATCATCGGTAAAACCGTAACCCTCCCGTGAAAGTTCGCCCATTACATCATTAAGAAAGACGTGACACTGTGTGCATATATACAACTTTTATTTTGTTCTTTTATTTTGTTCGTTTGTTCTTTCGTTTCTTCGTCTGTTCTTTCATTTCTTCATTGTTGGATGGATTGCGAGGTCCCTTCATTATGACAGCTTTATGGTCCGTGAAATGAAGTGAGAGCGGTTCTTGTACTGGTTGCACACGCTGCCGCCGCCTTCCGTGCCCTCCGTTCCGCAGCCTTGTATTCCGCAGCCTCGGTGACTCCGAGCTAAAGAGAAAGCGTGCCAAGAGGGAGCCACATGGCGCGTTACTTCTGAAACGTCGTCTTCTTCTACTGCATGCCAGAACGCGCGCAGTAAAGAAGAAAGAATGCCACACAGGCGAACATGCACGACAGTCTCACTCGTCAAGCGTCGTCGTCGTCTTCTACTGCATACCAGAACGCGCACTTCTCACGAGCTAGAGGTG
Source organism: Rhipicephalus sanguineus (assembly GCF_013339695.2). NCBI lineage: Eukaryota > Metazoa > Arthropoda > Arachnida > Ixodida > Ixodidae > Rhipicephalus > Rhipicephalus sanguineus. Next base: position 169,201,490 of record NC_051181.1, on the reverse strand, counting down.
GCCCCAACTAGGTGGTTACAAACCGGTCACAGAGGAAGGACAGACCCGCGGCTTTAGGAGCTTCGCCCCTAAAAAAAAACGAAATAAGAAAAAATTTCCAGGATGGAACGAGGTTCGAACATGGGCCCTCTGCGTGGGAGCCAAGTATTCTACCTCAGAGCCATGCCGGAGCTTGAAACTGCTTTGCAAAAAGACCCCATACAGGCTTCATGTTGGGAAGGAACCACATTAACATATGTAATGTAGCGTGGTAGAAGAGTAAAATAACAACTGAGCGTCACACAATGCGAATTCTGTAACCAGGCATCACACAATGCGAATTGCGCAATGAGTAGGTTGTTGAATGCTTCCAACCCATTACAAAGGGCTCTGCCATAATTCTTCATTGTCATCAGCCACAGCATCAACAAAGTGAACATAATGTCTTACAGGTGTTTAGTAGGTACCACGGTTCTCCGCAGAATGACGAAAAATTGCATAGTGGCTGCTTCCCTACTTCACAAAAATTATGATGATTTATAGCGTAGTGGGTTCCTCACAAGTGCACTTCTATTAGTTACCAAGGGAGCCCATAAGGCTCCCATGATCCATTTCCTCAGGGTCTCAATAAAGTTAATTGCGTCCCTCTATCTATTTCTCATGTTAGCATATGTTATAGAGCGTGGTGGGAGAGTGAAATAACGACTGGGCATCACACAATGCGAATTACGAGACTAGTGGCTCCTTTAAAGCTTCCAACCCATTACAAAAGGCTCAGTCATAATTCTTCATCGTCATCTGCTGTCAAATAAAGAAACTGCACATAACGCCTTACTGATGGTACCTCGGTTCTCCGCAGAATGACGAGTAATGTGTGGTGGGTGCTTCCCAACTTCACAAAAATTATGATTTGTCGCGTAGTGGGTACGTTGCTAGTGTAATTGTATTAGTAGCCACAAGATAGGTTATAACGGGCAATGCCGCTCTTCGAGCTTTTGCTGTGACTGTGCTGCGCTTTCTGCGCAGGCCTGGCGTTTTTTGATTAGAATTTGTTTTCGTTGAGAAATTAATTAAAGCAAAACACTCGTGTCATGCTATACGTGTATATAGTTATGGTACGTTGCAAAAAAAGCGCTTTTAAATCGAAATCACTCACTTTTATATTTACACTCGTCAGGGTTCACACACGTTCATCTCATTTCCACTCGCAGTCGTCGATACTCACATTCATACTCACGTCTACTCATGCTCATGAGTACTCACTTAAATTCATACTCACATCCACTCACATCATCGGTCATCACTCACGTTATACTCACGGCAACTTGCACTCATCGGTACTCACTTTCACTCACACACGTCGATACTCACTGACATTCAACTCGTGTCTACTCACACTCGTTGATACTCACATTCATACTCACGTCTACTCACACTCATGAGTACTCACTCACGTTCATACTCGTGCCTACTCACACTCATGAGTACTCACTGACGTTCATACTCACTTCTACTCACACTCATGAGTGCTCACTCACGTTCACACTGACGTCTCCTCACACTCATGAGCACTCACTAACGTTCATCCTCACCTCTACTCAAACCCCTCGTCACTCACTCATACACACACTCACAATGTTCAAATGAGTGTGAGTGAGTGTACTCATGAGGGAGTATGGCGAGCTATGAAGGTATCCGCTACACCACTAATAATAATTTTTGTGAAGTAGGGAAGCACCTGCTATGCCATTATTCGTCTTTCTGTGGATAAGCGAGGTACCAGCTACATATCTGTAAGGCATTATGTGCACTTTGTTGATGCTGCGTGTGGCTGATGATGATGAAGAATGATGCTTGAGTACTTTGTAGTGGGTGGGAAGCTTTAGCCACTCACTCGTTGCGCAATTAGCATTGTGTGACGCCTGGCTGTTACTTTACTCTTCTGCCACGGTATGTTACACATGTTAATGCGATTCCTTGCGCGACATGACGCCTGTATAGGGTACTTTCGCAAAAGAGTTTCAAGCACCAGCGTGGCTCTGTGGTAGAATACTCGACTGCCACACAGAGGGCCCTAGTTCAAATCCCGTTCCGTCCTGGATGTTTTTTAATTATTTCATTTTTGCTTATTTCGTACGATAGTGGTTACAGACACCGGCGGCGGCAGACAACTACCCCACTGCCGTTGTGATCTGATAACAGCTTTCACTGAAAAAATAAAGCGTGAAAACTAAAGATAATGTGCAGTAAGATGCAGAAGGTTGTGCGGCGAATTTAAAAGGCTTTAGAGCACAGCTCATAGGCACCCGTTCCTGCATTGAGTGCTTTAGCCATCTGGTGCGTAATCGATAGACATGAAAAAATAAAATGAGAGAAAAATAGCCAAGATCAAGTGGTATTTGAACCTGGGCCCTCTGCGTGACGGTCGAGTATTCTACCACGGAGCCACACTGGTGCTTGAAACTCATTTGCAAAAAGACCCTACACAGGCATCATGTCGGGAAAGGAATTGCATTAACCTCTGTGATATAGCATGGCAAAAGAGTAAAATAACAACCAGTCATCACACAATGCCAATTGCGCAACGAAGCTTCCCACTCACTGCAAAGTGCTCAGCCACAATTCTTCATCGTCATCAGCCACATGCAGCATCAACAAAGTGCACAGATGGGTTGGTGTGCATATGGCGCATATATGTTCCCCACTCAGGAGCAGCATATTAACCCTTTCATGACCGCGGAAAAATTGGTTGTTTTTGGGTAGTCCAGGAAATATTTTTTCATGCCACAGAAATTGATTGATGCTAAAGTGTAGGGTATTAAAGGATAGATGAAGCATTGGTCTTTCCAACAGTATTAATTTCCAACAACAAGTTTATTTCGAATTTTATAAAAAAATTATCAAAACAAAATGTAGCAAAAAGAAAAAAATGTAAAAACAATAATGCTTCTCTGCTCAAGGTAAACATAAAAAAATCGAAATATAGACTTTGAATACAAGGCCCTTGTAGAATAATACTGCAAATATAAGCTCTATAAGTGCAAAAGGTATTTACATACATAAAAAAAATAAGCCTATCATGCCACTGCATGAAGCAGTTTGTCGACACGGTGAAACAAAGCTTGAATGCACGTTTCGCAGAAAACATTTCTTTTTTTCTGTTCAACTTTCCTTTCTTCGTAGCATAGCTCGGAGTTCTGGAATTTTTCAGTCTTTTGTGGTTGAGGCACCTTCCCGTGTATACATTGAAATGAAAAGTGTACCCCATTTCCGAATCTGCCAAAACGCGCAATTTGTATCCCTATTTGACCACTTTGTCCCCCATGTAATGCCGAGTACCAGACCAACCTTTAGATTTCACCATTTTCTCATCCACGGAAAGGTTGCAATGCTGTTGAAAAAATAGCGCAGACGAATCATTCATGTGTTGCTGTAGAGAAGACACACGGTGAAGCTTCTCGCAGGATGCGACGGTCATCTTCTTGGGATCACAGACACTCAAGAAGGCAAGCAACACCTTGCACCTTTTATGTGGCATCACTGACGGTGAAAGAAAGCCTGAAAATATGTGCCGTTGACTCCAACAGCTATGCAGGTGTGGGACTTGAACGATTCTTGTGTACCCCAGAAGTCCGGCGAACTTTTGAATCTCCTCCTTAGTGACCTCCCTTCAGGATCCGTTCCTTTCACTGCACGTTGGCTTTTCAAAAATATGCATCCTTGCATTCTTATTTGAGTGGTTGTGTATGTTTTTGGCAGTGAAAAAAACAAACAACGCCAGGCCTGCGCTGAAACCGCAGCACAGTCACAGCGAAAGCTGGAAGAGCGGCGTTTCTAGAGCCCGTTGTAAGCTCCCTTGAGGCTACTAATACAAGTACACTAACAAGGTACCCACTACGCCATAAATCACAATTTTTGTGAGGTTGGGAAGCACCTACTAAGCCATTATTCTTCATTCTGGAGAGAAGGGAGGCACCAGCTACACGTCTGTAAGGCATTATGTGCACTTTGTTGATGCGACAACTGATGACGATAAAGAATTATGGCTCAGCCCTTTGTAATGAGTTGGAAGCTTTAAACGGCCCACCAGTTATGCAGGTTGCATCAGGTGACGCCCGGTCGCTATTCCCCCCCCCCCCCATGCTGTATAACACGTTGACGTGGGAGAGAGAGGGGGGGGGGCGAAGAACTTCACTGAGGCCCCGAGGAAATAGATCATGCGCTTATGGGCTTCCTTGGCAACCAATAGAAGTGCACTTGCGAGGAACCCACTACGCTATAAATCGTAATTTTTGAGAACTAGGGCAGCAGGCACTGTGCCATTTTTCTTCATTCCATGGAGAGCCGTGGCACCTGCTAAATGCATGCAAGGCATTATGCGCATTTTGTTGATGCTGTGCCTGATGCCGATGAAGAATTATGACGGAGCCCTTTGTAATGGGTTGGAAGCATTCAACAACCTACTCGTTGCGCAATTCGGATTGTGTGACGCCTGGTTACAGAATTCGCGTTGTGCGACGCTTGGTGCTTATTTTACTCTTCTACAACGCTATATTGCATATGTTAATGTGGTTACTTCCCGACGTGAAGCCTGTATAGGGCCTTTTTGCAAAGCTGTTTCAAGCACCAGCATGGCTCAGAGGTTGAATACTGGGCTCCCACGCAGAGGGCCCAGGTTCGAACCTCGTTCCATCCTAGAATTTTTTTCTTGTTTCGTTTTTTTTTTTCTTATTTCGAGCGATAGTGGTTACGGACACCGGCGGCGGCGGCGGACAACTATGGCGCCAAAAACGGCCGCTGAAATCATCTCATAACAGCTTTCGCTGTAGAAAAACATGAAAAAATTGCCGCACGGCACTCTGGAGCGCTAAGTGAAGGTCCACTCCGCGCTGTCTTTGTGGAGAGACCTCCACTCTCTCTGCAGCCGGCGCCAAGTGGCCCCCTGAAACAAAGTTGACACCCTGCAGATAAAGTCTCTGACCTTTAGAACATGCTGGATATGTTTACATCAACGCACGGCAGCGATAAAACGGCCCGTGGAGAAAGCAAAACTTAATGGCAGATACAGTCGAACCCACTTATAACGATCCCACATATAACGATCTATCGGTTATAACGACCATATTTGTGTGCACTTACGATTTTCCTATGCTAACCATTGAAGCTGCGTCCAGATATAGCGAACATTTTTGAAAGCCAACTTTTACAACGAACACTTCAGACACGGTCGCGGTAAAAATATGGCGCATACGAAGCGAAAAAAAAAAAGTTAAAACATGCCTTCTAAAGCGTTACAGGAGCGCGCGCTTGCGCGTGCCCCGCTGCAGTTTACTCGCGACTAAGATACCCAGATCGGCGAGCACCGCACGCAGATTTCGGACGCTGCGAGCGAGGTCGCTCACTTTCCAGCCTTTTCTTCAGTGGTAGAATGACAGTGAGGGGAAAAAAAATAGTAGGCAGCATGAAGCCTTGCGGTCAGCTTTCGCACGGTAACCTTTCCTGACGCCGTTCTCTGCAGCTACGACCGCCTGCGATGCACCATGCCTTGGAACGCAAAAAGGCATAAATGCAAGAAGTGATAACCGCGATAACTTTCCATCGCAAAAAGGTTCACTGCGTCCCTAAACTCGTCGACGCCACAATGTGCCGCAAAAGGTCGTCCGTCTTTTCGGTAACGGCAGAGACCGGTCGATCGGTGATTACGACTTCCGCGCGATTGCGGCGATGCTTTCGCGGATAAGCATCAGAAATGAGCGAAGGCGAGGTGGCGGCCGTCGAAGAACGTGCCGTTATGCCTTATAGCCGACAACCTTATCACAGTCATTTGTAGATATCTGCTCGGCTGCGCGTGTGGCGTACGCCGTGCACTGCGGATTGACGGCGTGACGGCGGTACGAGCGCGCCATGCTGCCGTTCGCAAGTTCGCCGCCGCCGCGTCGTGCGAGACCGCTTTAAAGCGCGTCACTTTGTAGAAACGAAAGTAGCTCGCTGTTGTTAATGTCGATGCACGTCGACAGCGGGGACGTCGATGCACTGACAGCGAGCGTATACTGCGTGTTTGACTAGGTGACAACTGAAGTGCGCCGCGCATCGTCGTGCAGGGCCGCGAGAGCATCGCGGAGACTTATAGAGTGCGCGTTGCTAGGAAAATGCTTGTTTTCGCCGCGTTGAACGAAGAGACCAGTCGCCGCACCCGTCCGTGCACGGTCCGGAGTGAAGCAAGCACGAAGAACGTACAAACGCGCGCATACATACAGAAAGCGGCCCGGCAGTGACTCCGCGACCCGAGTAGGCGACGCGCTGCACGCAACTAGCCAGGGATGATCGGCTCCAGGTCGCGGTACCGCGCTTCGGTGAAACGGTGTCAGCTCATTGCAAAGCCGGTTAATTCACTCGTGAGCACGCAGCGGGCGTCGCTTCACGACGCGAAAAGGTTTAGCTTGTCACCGAAGGGGGGGTTAGCACTTTGATAAAAGTGCACAAAGAAAAAAAAATCGCTTGGCCGCTGAGTGCACGTTTTTAAGGGCGAGTCCATATACAACGAACTACTGATATAACGACCGCTTTTCGCGACACTTTCGAGTTCGTTATAAACGGGTTCGACTTACCTGCTGTTCTTCCGGGGCATTTAGATGCACTTTTGCCATCCGTACTGAAGTCTGATGAATCGAAGTCATCTTCCGTGCCTGTGCTTATATCGTCATCCAGAAATTCCAGCTCCGATTCATTGGAATCCGTCGAAAATCGTCGTTCCTTCCAGTGGAGCATCGGTGAGCGACGGCGATGCCATAACCAGAACCACAAGCGCGTGCCTCCCCGACTGATAAAGATCTTTAAGAATACCCCCCCCCCCCACAGTGGAGAAAAGAAACTGAAAAGTGAAACTGGTAAAATACTTACATTTTTACCCTTTGCATGGCGCTAGCTGTCCTGAAGAGCTCGTAGAGTGCTTAAATTTGAATTTGTATTCATCAATAACATACTATCAATGGGAATAGGCACTGTCGTGAAAGTGTTAAAGGACCCTTGACAGGGAAATTTTTGTTCGTGACGTTTTTACTGTAATTTGTAGCTTTGTGCCTGGTAATCCCGAAATTGAATCATGAATGCTTGTAACATATTGTATAAATAATACTAGCATCGTTAATTGTGACCATTTTAAATGTGAAGCATTTCTTAGCGAACCTTCGGCACTTTGAGCGTTTCTATCTATCTATCTGCCTGCCTGCCTGCCTGCCTGCCTGCCTGCCTGCCTGCCTGCCTGCCTGCCTGCCCGCCTGCCTGCCCGCCCGCCTGCCCGCCCGCCCGTTTGTTCGTCCGTCCGCCTATGAATGGGTGCTCTCATGATTGCCTCCTTAACTTGCTGTAGGCCAAAGTTGGCATGGGAGGGAAGAGGATTTGACATATATGACTTTCGGGTCATGACATGAATAATATGAAAATCCTGTTGAGTACGTCGTCAAACCCTTTCCTCCAGACACTAGTGGCACATACTCGTTTACCACGGGCCGCGGTGTCCTCACTGAGAGACAGTTATCGTGCACTCCTCCCCCTCTTTCCTACCGTCTTCCTCGTTCTTTCCTGCTTAAAGAAATAAAGAATCACTCGCCACGGGCCGCGGTGTATGGGTATGCGCCACAGGTTATTGCCAGTTTATATCTGCCCAGGAACGGCGAGAACAGACATTGGTAATTTAAATGCGAGAGCGTTAAGAAAAACCGAAATCGGCAGTGTTGATCTGATGAATGGAAAGAATCAAAATTAGGATTTCAGCAAGAACCGAACCCAAGGATTCTGCGCGGCAATCAGGCATTCTACCACAGAGCCACACCAGGTCTATAAACTGCTTTGGAAAAACACCCCATGCAGGCGTAATGTCAGCGTAACATCAATTGTGGTTGTGCTGCTGGGTATTTAATTTTATAACAAAACAATAATCATGTGTACTCCTACGATGCAGGCGTCATGTCAGGTTAGCGTCTCTGGTTCCAGTGTTAGCTCTGCTTTTATGGCAGTCTAATAAACATTACTTTTGTATTCCCATGGTTCAGCAAGGTATCGTGAAGCATTGCTCGACCCCGGAGGAATACATTACCGAAAGTTACTTATATTTCCATGATTGCACCCTAAAGTGCACCTAGTTTCGATAATACTGACGTGTGTACTCTAACGTTAGGGCTGACGTTACGTTGCACCATAAGTTACACTTTAAATGCCAGTGTTGTCGATGTGCCTGGTAAGCCCAATATGCGCACACAGCTACTACACTTACAAAAACACGTTCATCCACCTTGTAACGATTGGCTCAAAGCCATAAAATACAGAAAAGAAGTACTCGCTGACTGCTTCGCATGAAACCAATTCCCACAACGCATGGGATCTGCCAAATTTTTTTTAGTGACACTTCGAAACGTCCACTTAAATATGATAAACTAGCGCCCCATGCTGGGGAGCCCCAAGATTACGATCACTCGAGCTGTGGTGACGTTGAAAGCGCAGTTTTCAAATCTGGGCCCCACGCGCGGTAGAGACTGAAACAATATGGGTGCCTCTGTATGAGTTAAACCTGTTAAGCACGTGTCCCCTCACGAAAACTACCTCGAGAGCAGCCCGACAACAGAGCGAGAGGGGTTAGGAACAATAGCCCTTGCTGGGTGCCAGTCGTGGTATTGTGTGCACCGTGCAAATCTTCTGTGACGTCCACAATACGGTCGAACACGGATATATCGAACCCACATATATCGAATTTCCGCCTATATCGAACTCGTAAATTATCCCCTTGAAAATCCTCTGTAAAAGTATAGAAATTCCCACATTCATATCGAACGGTATTTTTACCTGCCATTGGATACATCGAACACTGCGCGACCTGGAAGGCGCGCGTCGGCACTGGCTGTGCCCTGCGACCTTCGCGGCACCGCGCTTCCGCCGACACCCGATACACTCGAAAAACGTGAGGGCGAGAGGGCTCAGACTGTACTCCTGTTAGGCGTGTTCTCCAACTTGCGGTACGGCTTTTTTTCTTTTTTTTTCTCTCTCTCTCTTTCTCGTGCTTTCTCCGCGTTACCGTCGGCTCAGAGAGCAGAAACGAAGTAGACGGCAGCCTCCTCCTTTCGCCTTTTCTTTTTTTAGAGCAGGAACGAAGGAGCCGGCAGCTTCCTCCTTTCGCCTTTTCTTTCTTTTTTTAGATGCGAAGTATTTCTTGCTCGGGGGTATGTCACGCGGCGTGGTAATCCGCACGCGGCGTAGTAGTCCACACTCACACTACGCATGCGCAACTCTCCTCCTTCCCTCTCTCCAACAGCTGCGCGTTACCCTCTCCACTTCTCTACCAGCACCTGCTTGCGCTTCTCCTGCGTTCTTACTTCTGCTCTCACAGCGTATGTGCTACACTCCTCCTCTAGTCTCCTCTCCTTCAAGTGGTAGAGCGCTGCGCGTGTTCAGTCCAGCGCTTGCCTTGGTTGGCTCCTCTGAAATGCGGGCTCGACATACCGAAATTCTCTCCTGCGCAGCGCCGCGATAAGGGCCAGCGCATGCGCGTCCCCTCCCCCTCTCCTCTCCTACGCTGCCTCTCTCTCGCGCGCCTGTCGACCGCGTTCCCCGCACGCCCTGTGAGAATTAACGGCCAGGCTAGAGGGAAGACACGACGCGCGTAGTGTTCCTCTTCACGTTGTGCGACGCGAGGTCGGTAGCAAGCCCAGCGAACGCCTATGGAACGCGATCGTGCAAGTGCTCCGGCTTCGCATCGCCACATGGTCTCCTTTAGCGGGAGATGGTGTAATTTTTTTTGTTGCTGTTTTGTGAGTTTTGATCAGCCAACCCCAGCCCGCGCCTTTCTCAGCCAACCACAGCTCGCGCCTTTCATGCATTGCTGCTGCCCTCGCAGGTAGCCCAGGTAGCCATCGCGACCGATTGCGGGCGCTTTGTTGGTGGAGTCCACTTCCATAAGTTGTCGCATGCCACCGCATTCCTCTTTTGCGTGCGTGCTGTGCAAAGGCGCTGCGGACTGCTTGAATTTTCGACTTCTCGTGTAGCAAGCCAGCGTCAAGAAGTGCAAGAACCTTGACTTTGCGACGAAGTTGAAAGCCATACAGCGTGTTGAGGCGGGCGAAAAAAGTTCGGCAGTGGCGGACGACATCGGGATACCACGGAGCACGCTGAGCACCTTGTTGAAGAACAAGGGAGATATGAAGGCAAAGGCGGCAGAACAGCGAACGTTAGGAGCCTGTCGTGTGCGCGCTCCTGCGACGACGAGCGCATAGACGACGCGTTTCGCGAGTTGTCGTCCCTTTTCCCGGCTGCCGTACCACCCGAAGTGTCTGCGGACGATTTCGTGGAAGCAGACTGTATTGTTCAGGTTTTTGCGAGCCTCGCTGACGAGGACATAGTAGCTGCAGTCGCAGGGACCCAGGATGCCCAGGCCGACAGCTGAAGTGGCGACGAAGATCGTCTGGACGAGGCGGCGGCTATACGCGCGCACTCCGCCGCTGAAGTGGCGGCAGCGTTCAGCTTGATTTGCCGTTGTTGCGGCGACATGGAGGGAACCGGGCTGTCGCACCTGGACAGCTAAGAAAAGCGATTTTTTTTCACGCAAATAAAACATTCTGTTGCATCGAGTGTGCGGAATTAGTCGTCATTCATGAATGCGACGATTGTAGGTGATCGTCCGCCACTGGTAAGGTCTCGGGACCTGTATTTTTTTATATCGAATTTTTCATATATCGAACTAATTCGTGATCCCCTTCGAGTTCGATATATCCGTGTTCGACTGTACTTGCTTTACTCGTGGAACGTCACACGGAGCCTTGATCTACGTCATACCAGTCGCGAGGTGCTGCCAACTCAGATGAGCACTCACGCTTACTTAAGTCCAAATTAAAGTATCCTAAAGGCAACGTATGCCACTGATAATCAGCCAGAAGTGCCCACGTATGCAGGGAATCAAACAACACAAACCGTTTCACTTTTGGTGTCAGGGGTCCTTTAACACTGTCCCTAAAGCGGAAGGTGTACACCATTGTGTTTTGCCAGTTCTAACTTATGGGGCAGAAATTTGGAGAACAATGATATTTGAGAACAAGTTGAGGTCCACAAATGGGGCTAGGGGACATAAAATGACGGGCGTAACTCTGAAAGGCAGCAGAATGCATTAAAGAACAAACATGCGTAGCGGACGTTGTCATGAGTGAAGGGCTCGAGGCACACGCCGAACGATGGAAAGTTTTGTTGTTCGCAAGGAACGGGAAATTTCTCAAGGTTATGCACCTCTGACATGTCTACGCACACGATTGGCCGGAGGAGGGCTCATGGCACACGACCAGAGCCGTGGAGAAAATCCCAGGAAGAACGGGCATTGTCTGTGGGGCACAGTTCAAGCAGGTCGTGGAAGCCGGCGTTTCACGTGTGTAGGCAGCAGCGGGTGCCGGGTCCGGAGGTGCAGCACCGTGAGTCCATGTTGACTTTGGCGATGAGCGGGAAAGGCTACCACGGACTTGCAGCATCCTCGTCACAGCTGGTTCCGGAGCACCTGCGGTGCTCCACCTTTGCTGGCAGAAGGGCTTAGACCTACAGGACAGTCCCCATGGTGCCCCGTCGTCAGATGGGCCACAGATGCACTTGGAACAAGGGATCGAGGAAGCAGCTAGGCCTAACCCGTCCACTTACGTGTTGGCCATGACGATGACTGGGAAACCGGCATCAAGTGGTTCGTCCAGTTGCTGCTGAGCACCGATGTCCGCAGGAAATGAGCAAGAGCATTGACGGCGAGCACGATGCAACATAGACAACAAGAGGTCGACTTTGATGCCGCGCCGACCGTGTGACAAGTAAGGGCGCTCCTTTTTGGTCGCTGCTGCGGGGCCAGTGTGGCCGGACTGCTATGGTAGTCAGAGACTGAGATTAGCTAAAGAATTCTTTTGATGAATTTTATTGGCATGTATTTTTTGGGGTATGTTAATTTTGTGTAAGGTTTGGCCGTGTTGTTTTTTAAGATAAAGTGTGTTTGCCGTGCCACCTCTGACTTTTGTCTCTCTCTCAATTTCCATCCCTCGCAAGCGCTCCTGCGATAACGTGACAGCTGTGCAGAAGAAACTGTGGAGGATAGAGAACGAGAAGGACACGTATCTGAGTTGGAGCAATGGCATGGATACCAAAAGATGGGAAATGTAGCCTAGTGATGAGATTCGCAGGCATAAAATGGACTTTGCTTGCACAAGATAGGGCAAGAGTCCTTCATGCTGCAGGGCTGAAAGAATGATGATGATGGCTGACAGCTTGCTGAGGTTTTGGGGCAAAGTTAAAGAAATGTCACTTATGAACCTGTTACCTTGAAATGAATGAAAATTGTGTTTTGAAACATTGCAGTGTAAACTGACCCTGTGTTTCTCTTTGATGTGCCTTAACAGACTACTGTGTGGGGCTAGTTGGTTTAGAGTTCGATGACGGTTGTGGAACAAGGCTAAAATTACAGCAAGAAAGCACAGAAAGAGCATCATGCAATGCACGTTTGACAATACCAGGAGTACGCCAAAGTGCTTATATATTTTTTCTGCTTCTGGGCCACTTGACACACCTTCGGTCACTAAAGTGTTGTTATTATATGCCAAGATGCTGTAGTTTTTCTCACTGTGTTTGATCACTTCCTCATTTATTCTGCCAATTTAATAAGGTGAACGCTATGCTTGTGTAATTTTGCTGGTTGTAAGCTCTGAGTATTTAAAAGCAACCTCTTTACATCTTTTGCAGTACCTTGAGATGATCCTACTTGGCCAGTCATTTGCATTAATGGAGATCAACCAACAATACAGGAAGTATCAGCCGAATGTTCCATGCAAGGGCAGTGAGAAAAAGTGGTGGCATTATGCATACAGTGCAGTCATTGGAGAGTATGTCAGGCCCTACTCTTGGAAAGCGATCCAGAAACACAGGTATGCAACTATCCTGGTTGAGGAGCTTGGCTTTGCTTACACACTTTCAACAAGATGAGATGATGCAGGGTCCAAGATCTCTTTACCCTCAGTGCATTGAAAACATGAAAGAATCTCGCCAGTTAATCCTTCTAGATGACTGAGGTTTGCGACGGCAATGCAGGCACAACTACCGGCAGTACAAAGAAATGTACATCAAGCGACTGCAGGCACCAAATGATGCAGAAATCCGGGTTGATGTGCAAATGCTGGAAGATAAACTGGACGTTTCAAACATTCTCATGGCCAGAGAGGAGGCTAAGCTGGAGGTGTGTGCCTCTTCACTTTCACAGTTACTGTGATTGACGTCGACAGAGGGATTGTTGGGACCACTGTGTGTACAGTTTAAGGCATTCCATTCTCCTTGCAGCTTCTTCGTGAGGAGCCAAATCGTGCAGTGCCACGCAAGCGAGACCAGGGCTGGTGGGCCTCCTGGTTTGGCAGCACTGCAGAAAGCGAGGAGGTGGAGGTGATTGGTGAGCGTGAGCGCAGCTTCTGGTCCCGCCTCACTCCTGACGAGAAGGAGAAGCTGTATGAGGCGATCGAGTACGCCGATGCCTCGTCTGAGGTGCCTGAGCACTACATCGCTCACAAGGTGAGTCACGGTGCGCCTCTGCAGAATGGCTAAGTGGCTGTGTGGGTGCAGGTGAATTTCACCCTGGCCAACTGCACCCTGTCTTTTGTGGCTGCTACTGGCTACGAAGTGCTTGTGTGCACGCTCAGTCAGTTCCTGATGAGTTTGGAGACCCGTCCTGGTGCACATGCCTTCAAGGTGTCTGCACGTGCCGAGGGCTTTGGCATTGAGGGTGCCTCCGGTGACCACCATGACCTGGTCACCGTATTGTCGGTGGACAGGTCAGCTACAGGTGAGCTCTCACAGATGTTGACCCTTTGCAGCTGCACGCCTTACCGAAACATCATCCGTCCATCTATTGTTTTTGCAATGTAAAATTGATTCAGCCCTTGGCTCACTTTACATCTTCTGTTTTGTGACACAACCTCTCATAGGATCAGCCATCTATTGTCAATTTTAGCTTACCTAAATAATGTGGAATATAGGGTTATTTGGCTCAAACCTGCCCGTGCAAACCTGAGCTTTCTCTAGACTGCACTGCGCTATCGCAGCGGAAGTTGCTTGCTGACACATGTGTGGCAGCCCCAACACTTAGAGCTGTGCCCCCCCATCCCATGGTTTGTGTTATAATCATTCTTAGGCCAGTGGAGACAGAGGCGAAGTTGATTTTTCAGCTCTGTTGCTCAGTGCCTCCTCAAGCAACCTGAGCAGGGGAGAATGGAAAGACTACAATCAAGCAGAAAGCGCACGTTGGGATAAGGGCTCAGCTCTCCTCACATGGCTCTGTGCCGGTCATCCAGTGACAGTGGCTGGTGGCAGTGCTTATGGCTCGTTTGAAATGTGCCAAGTTCCACCTCTCAAGGCAAAGCAGAATCAAGGAAGCGTTCCAGGGCACATCCCATTATATTAGAAAAGGGAGCAAAGAGTGGAATGAGTGGCTTATCCCCGCAGTGTGTACAAACATCACGTGAGCAGAGGCACAGCCATGTCCAAGATACTGGGGCGCAGAGCTTGTTTCGCCGCACTACCCACGATAAAAAATAAATGCACAAATGTGTAAAATACGATAGGCTCTGCGGAGCCACAGCTAGGCACCCATTTGGTCGCTCCAGTCACGTGGCACTCAGTGTGCCCTGTGAGTGGCTGCTGAAAGGCTCGCCGTCTCTCTGGTCGTCTGCTCTGCGCACACTTTGCTGCTGCTGTATGTTTTGAATGTTCGTCAAATCTTCCATTGTGCGAGGCTTTGCATGTGTGCCAGTAATGGAGTGTCACGCAGGCCAGGAGTACAGGTTGAAGTATGTGTATGGGAAACATAAATGCGAGCCTCCTGTTCCAAAAGCGAAGCAACCGAACCGAATGAAGCGAGGACCATGTCGCTATCCAGTCACGTGTCGAAAGCCAACCTGTGCTCGGAATTGATGCCCAGCAGTGAATCCGAAGACCTGGCACTGCCAACTAGGCGTAACATTGTGGTGCAGTTCCAATGTGAACTGACGATGCGGTGCCAGCTACGATGGTAAATGTTTGCCTAAGCGGAAGCACACTGTCGAGATGTACCTGGAACCTCGTTTTGTGACCTTGGAGAAGCAGCTGAGAAGCAAGCGTGCAGCTCCTGCGATACACTTAGCATGGAGAACAGTTTCACGCAGCAGACAGAGGAAGAATCGGCCCCGAAAGAGGATGAGTTCCCATTAATACAAGCTGGTGCAATGAATTCTCTAATGGGGCCTAGACTCGACTCAAATTGTCATCAAAACAGTTTGTCAGTGCAGCATGAGACAAAATTGGGCCTAGCAGTAAAATTGGTGCCTTCCTGTGCTGCTTGTTGCCCTATTAATTCTCATTGGTAATCAAAAGAAAGTCTGAAGAAAGGGCATTTGAGGTGAATATATGTGCTATACAAGCTATCAAGACCATTGATGACTTTTGGTCTACAATGAACATCTCGCATCGTGGGCTACATTGAAAAAGACCTGTTCGCAACATCTTAAAAATATGTTCAAACCTGGAGCAGAGGAAGCTGCACAAAACATTTTTGTAGATGCTGTACTTGCAGTAAGCGACATCTACAGCAAGATGCAGTGATGCAGCCCAAATAACATCACAGTCGTTTATGATGGCAGATGGCTTTACACGAGGCCACAGCTCTGGAGTTGGCTGCATTATTGAGGTCTGGGCCTTAGGTGTGACATGACACAGGGTGAAAGCGCATAAGACGAAGACAGGGAAGATAACTTGACACACATGAGCGCTGCGTGTGTGTGTCAAGCCTCCTCTCTGTCTTATGCGCTTTCACCCTGTGTCATGCATTGTTGCATTTCATACACTGGCCTAGTGCTGGACTGCATCATACTTTCGGCCTAGGGTGCTGTCATTGGCCAGCATCAATGCCATGACAAATAGCTGCACTGGGGCTAAGCAGCTATGGCCTCCGTTACAACTGTCACATGCAATGGCAACAGCCGAGCATGTCTTGCCCTCTGCAAAGATGAGCTATATGGTAGGGGTGTGCGAATATTCGAAATTTGGAGGAATAGGAATAGATTATTTTCATTATTTGAAGCATACTCAATTTGAAAAATGCAGATTCCAATTTTCTTGAACATTTGGCCACGGCCAAATATAGGGTTAGATAAGCGAATATCCGGACGAATTTGAATATTCAAGCAAGTAACGTATTACTACGCATGAGTGAATGTTTGAACAAATATTGCAGTATCCGAATTCGCTTTGATGCAAATGAACAATTTCAGAAATTTCGAAACAAATAGACATCCCTAGAAGAGACACTTGGGCTAGTTGATGGCTTGTCTTTGTAGCACCACTGACATCGACAGGATTGCACAGTGAAGGAAGAATAGGTCGGACGTGACCTCGTGCGGCGCGGCAGCAAGGCTGGCGCGAGGGGCGCAGAAAATAAAGAAGAAGTTGGTTTTAGGCTTCGGCACTAGACGGACGTGTCGAGTGGTTTTCTTATGTGTGCTCTACATCTTTTTTTAGCGCTGTTGTTCTTGCATAACGAGTGGACGTATTTTACCGCAAGCAACCGCCTGAAAAGATGGCTCCACCGCGGCGTGGCACAATGATGCCATGAAACCACCTATCCAGGGAAATCCGCACTGCCCCGAAGCCACACTTGGAGGTTAAATGTACAGCCGCCCAATTTTTTAACCTGAACGCGTGAGCGTTGACCTCCGAGTCTATAAGCACCATATAACGGAGCACAGCGGCAGAAGGAACGAGAGTACCCGCGTGCACGCAATCAGCTGTCCTGTGAAGCTGTCTTCTGCTAGGCTGTTCTGGGAACCAGACACCACCCCCCGCTTCTTTTGGGCACAGTTATCATCATCCTTTCTTCTTTTCTGTATGCTGCCATCAAGCAATAAAGAAAAGATCAAGTGGTCGCACTTGAGATGGATGGGACATACACCCGCTGATTATACCACGTGCGTATCAGCCTTTTTTTTCCCTTTTCCTGTGGTTGACGCAGTACATTCCTGAGGCAAAAATGATATCCGCCAGTGCAAGCCGAAAACAGGACAAGAAAGCAAGGACAAAAAAGCAGGTGGGGTTGGGTGCATTTCACATAACAGCCTGTCAGACGAAAGCTGCACTGCACACATGCGCGTATTCTCGCTGATTTCGCCGCTGTGCTCCATCATATGGTGCTTGTCGACTTCGCTGTCAACGCTCGCGCGTTCGGGCTACAAAATTGGGAGGGACATATTACCTGTACGAAGATTATTATTATTTTTTTTAAGTTTCAAAGTGTGTTACATGGGCTTATGTGTGGTAAGTGTAGCAAATTTTAAAACGTATTTTACCACTTATGTCTTGCTAGCTACCAGTATTCAAATCCTGCTACTATTCTGTGTTACTTCCGCTGTGCCTCGAACCAAAAAAGTGACATTCGCACAAGCCTAGTTCTAATTTTTAAAACTATAGCGCAAATTAGTTGGGTCATGACAAAAATGCTCATTTTTTCTTTTATATGTTATACATACTATTCGAACTACATTAAAACATGAATATAACGAACAGTGATATAACAAATTATCGGCTATAGCGAAGTAAAAGAATAGTCTCGTCATATATAGTGTTACAAATATACGTTTATAATGAATTTTCAGATGTAACCAACTTATTTTCATGTCAGATGTGACTTTGTTTTAGTGAGGTTTGAGTGTACTTGATTTGAAGTTATTCAAGAAAATCAGTAATCGCTTCGAATTTGCTTTGAACCTCAAATTTGCTGTTTGCCTGTACCTACGTATTGCGAATGCTACTCATTTTTATTGCGATAGCAATTATATTGTCACGTGGTCGTGATGCTGACGAAGGAGACAGCAGCCGGCGTGTTCAAGATGAAACTGTTTATTTGGCCGAACTTGTGGCCGGGAAATGAAAAGTCAAACTACAGCAATACACGCTGTACACTGATAGCGGTGAACAGGGCATCGACCGTGGAAAAACTGACAAGCGGTGAAGCGCGTCGGTATTTATACATGTACCGTCGAATATTCCAGCGTTATCACTGGTTGCCGCGCAAACTCTAGAATAAGCTCGAGTTTTCGCGTCTTGCGCGCAATCTTAACAAAACGATCTACAATAATCGGGAAGCTTCTCGAACAATCAGGCGCGGTTTGCGCTGAGAGTTGCTGACAATCTTTGTGGGCGAAAACCGAATACAGCAAAAGTGATAATAAGAAACGCACGTGGCAATGCCCCCTCTGAAAAAGCATCGTCTCGATGCTTAAAACAGAACACGGGACGGGGGTGGGTGGCCAATGCATGCAACAATAAATAACAACAATAAAGCAACAAAAGTACAATAAACAATAAGTACAAGCAAGATAGTACAACAAACAATAAGCACAAGCAAGAAACTACAATAATAAAGCAAAAGTACAGTCCTCAGATTGACTAACGTGCGTAATATGGCTTGAGGCGCGCGACATGGACGAGTTCAGGTCGCGCATGGCGCCGCTGAGAGTTCGTAATGCCGTCAGGGACAACCTCGTAGTCGAGTGCGCCAAGGTGTCGAAGTACACTGTACGGTTCGAAGTATCGTCGAAGAAGCTTCTCACTAAGTCCCTGTCAGCGTATTGGCATCCATACCCATACACGGTCACCGGGTTGGTATTCCATGTGGCGTCGTTGAAGGCTGATTGAAGGTTGTAGCGGCGGCTGTCAGTCGTCTGCTGGTTCCTAATCTGTAGGCGGGCGAGCTGTCGTGCTTCTTCGGCGCGCTGTAGGTAGGTGGTCACGTCGATGTTTTCCTCATCGGTCATGTTTGGTAACATGGCGTCGAGCGTCGTTGCCGGGTTCCGTCCGTAGACCAACTTGTATGGCGTCATCTGCGTCCTTTCTTGTACGGCCGTGTTATACGCGAAGGTCACGTACGGAAGGATTGCGTCCCACGTCTTATGTTCGACGTCGACGTACATGGCCAGCATGTCGGCGATAGTCTTATTTAGACGCTCGGTCAGGCCGTTGGTCTTTGGCTGGTACGCGGTGTTCCGGCGGTGGCATGTGTGGCTGTATTCCAAGATTGCCTGTTAGGTCAGCCGTAAACGCCTTACCTCTGTCAGTGATGAGAACCTCCTGGGCGCCGTGTCGAAGCACGATGCTCTTAAAGGGACACTAAAGGAAAATATTAAGTCGACGTTGATTGTTGAAATAGCGGTCCAGAAACCTCGTAGTGCTGCTTTTGTGCCAAGGAAGTGCTTATTTTGAAATAAAATCACGTTTTTAGTGGTCCGCATCGCGTTAGCGCGCTTCAACTCTCCCGCCTGAAAATACGACTTCCATACGTCACTGCTGCCGTGCCCAACGTTGCCCGCTTTTACTGCGCGGCCGCCTACACTAGTAGCAGCTGAGCGGAAGTCGCGGGACCCACAGTAGCAACAACGGCGCTGCGGCAAAGACTTACTCGGATGGGCACATTCAAAGCCTTCACCAAGTTGCGGTTGGTCTCGTAATCCTCAGTACGAAAGTGCAGCGAGCACGCACGCAGAGGTTTTAACTGTTTAGCACACTGGCGCAATGGCATGACACTAAGCCACTTTGAGCGTAAGGGTTCATTTCGCGGCACCTAGTGAATAGACACACCGGTTTCCTTGCTGCAGCACTGGCGTTGTGCACCATTCGGGCATCCGGCAATATCACACTCATGCGGCATTTTGTCGAACTTTCTGTCAGAGCGACTTTTACGAGCACGCAAAACACGCACGGCAGTACGCGATCCCGAAACTACCACTGAGACGGGCGAGGCGCAGTTCGGCGAAAACGGAACCTTTGAACCACGCGCGCCGTTCGCCATGGCAACGCCACGGAGGTTTTGTTTTCCATGAATCAAGCGGAAACGAACAAACAGCATTTTATTACGTCTTTTGATGCTCGGAATGTTCTTTTTTTACTGCTGCTAGTTTGATTACTAGTGATTTATTGTAGGCCGACTTCCATACGTCATCGGGATCACTTCGAAAATGTCCCGCTCGTGGCGCTCATCATGTGATACATGTAGCTTAATTTCTCGGTAAGTAGGGCACTGCTGTTGATAATATTGCCGTTTTAGAAGTTGTCATACATTGGGCTTTCACTCTGACATAAATTGTTATTTGCCTTTAGTGTCCCTTTAACGAAGAACTTGGCTACCTCAGTGGCACTGCCTTTGGGCAGGGCTTTTGTTTCGGCGTAGCGGGTGAGGTAGTAGGTAGCCATGACATCCATTTATTTCCGCAATTCGACATTGGGAATGGCCCCAGGAGGTCCATCCCGATCTGCTGGAATGGTCGCCGAGGAGGCATGATCGGCTGAAGGAAGCCTGCTGGTCTTGTGGGCGGTGTCTTCCGTCGCTGACAGTCTCGGCACGTCCTTACGTAGTGAGTGACGTCGGCGGCAAGGCGTGGCCAGTAGTACTTTTCCTGTACTCGTGCGAGCGTGCGGGAAAGTCCGAGGTGTCCAGCTGTCGGGTAGTCGTGCAGGGCATGCAGAATTTCCGGTCACAGTCCCGAAGGTACGACGATAAGGTAGCTGACTCGGGCCGGAGAGAAGTTCTTCTTTACAAGGACGTATTTTTTCAAGGACAATAATGCCAATCCTCGCCTGAATACTTTTGGGACAACGATGGTCCTGCCCTCCAGGTATTCCTAGACCCTTCAGTTCCGGGTCGGCTCGATGTCGTTTGGCGAAGTCGTCGGCACTTATGGCTCCCAAGAAGCTGTCATCATCCTGGTCGTCGGGCGGTGGTGGGTCGACGGGGGCACGAGACAAGCAATCGCGTCTGAGTGTTTCCTTCCGGACTTGTACACGACGGTAATGTCGAATTCTTGAAGTCTTAGGCTCTACCGTGCGAGGTGACCTGAAGGGTCCTTCAATTTAGCTAGCCAACACAAGGCGTGATGGTCGCTCAAAACTTTGAAGGGCCTGCCATAGAGGTAGGGGCGAAACTTTGACGTAGGCCAGGTGATGGCGAGGCACTCCTTTTCTTTTGTGAAATAGTTGGCCTCTGCCTTAGACAGCGACTGGCTAGCATAACTGATAACCCTTTCCAGTCCGTCCGTCCGCTGCACAAGGACGGCGCCGAGTCCTACGCTGCTTGCATCGGTGTGAATCTCCGTATCGGCGTATTCGTCGAAATGCGCAAGTATTGGAGGCGTCTGCAGGCGTCGTTTCAGTTCATGAAATGCTTCTACTTGCGCTGTTTGCCACCTGAATTCGACGTTGGTCTTCGTGAGCTGCTTTAGTGGCTCGGCGATCCGTGAAAAGTCTTTGACAAAGCGTCTGTAATAGGCGCACAAGCCGACAAATCGGCGCACGGCCTTCTTGTTGGTGGGTGGCGGGAAAGCGGCGATGGCAGCTGTTTTCTGCGGGTCGGGGCACACTCCAGTCTTGCTGATCACGTGACCCGAAAACAAGAGCTCGTCGTACGCGAAGTGGCACTTTTCTGGCTTCAGGGTGAGCCCGGAGTTCTTGATTGCTTGAAGTACGGATTGAAGTCTCTGGAGGTGTTCGTGGAAGTTCGGGGAAAACACAATGATGTCGTCCAAGTAAACAAGGCAAGTTTGCCACTTCAAGCGAGCTGATACTGTATCCATGCCTCGTCGGAAAGTCACAGGTGCAGAGCAAAGACCGAAGGGCGTGACCTTGAACTCGAACAGGCCGTCCGGTGTTATGAAGGCAGTCTTTTCTTGGTCTCTCTCGTCGACTTTGATTTGCCAGTAGCCGGTCTTGAGGTACATCGAAGAAAAGTACTTCGCGTTGTGGAGTCAATCTAGGGCGTCGTCTATACGTGGGAGACGGTAAACGTCCTTTTTTGAGATTTTGTTCAGGTGACGATAATTGACGCAGAAACGTAGGGTCCCGTCCTTCTTCCTCACTAACACCACTGGTGACGCCCACGGACTCGTGGATGGCTGGATGATATTGTCACGTAGCATTTCGTCGACCTGTTTCTTGACGGCCTCGCGTTCTCGTGCCAAAACTCGGTACGGGCTCTGACAGATTGGTTGGCGCTTTCTTCTGTTATGATGCGATGTTTCGTGACTGGGGTCTGTCGAATTCTTGACGACGACGAGAAGCAGTCTTTGTATTGCAGGAGCGGGCTTTTGAGCTGGTCTTGCTTGACCTTCGGAAGGCTCGGGTTGACGTCGAAATCTGGTTCGGGACCTCGATTCGTCAAAGCAGGTTCGGCAGCATCGAAGAGGACGAAAGCATTGCTGGTGGCCACACATTCATCGATGTAGGCGACCGTCGTATCAATGTTGAGGTGCCTATATTCGTGGCTGAAGTTTGTCAGCACTACCTCTGCTTTACCGTCATACAGCTCGGCTATACCTTGTGCGATGCAAATTTGACGGTTCAGGAATAGGTGCTGATCGCCCTCGATGACGCTTTCAAGGTTCGCAGGTTTTTCGGTGCCGATGGAAATAATGACGCTGGAGGAACGGTCAGCTGCTCTTCTGTCACATTCAATGCATGGTTCCCTGGTGTCGCGTGGGGTGGGAGCATTTTGTCTGAGGTTGGTGTTATCGACTCAGACCTCAGGTTGATGACGGCGCCGTGGTCACATAGGAAGTCCATTCCAAGTATCACATCCCTGGAGCAGTTTTGTAGGATTACAAAGCTCGCAGGATAAGTGCGGTTATTGATGGTGACTCTCGCCTTGCAGACACCAATCGGCGTTATCAGGTGGCCTCCAGCTGTCCAGATTTCGGGTCCACTCCAAGCGGTCTTTACTTTCTTCAGCTTGGTGACGAATGGCCTGCTGACCAGTGTCGACGAGAGCGGTGACGTTGTGGCCGTCGATGAGAACGTCGAAGTCGCTAGTCTGTCGCCTTGCGTTGCGGTTAGGTTGCGGCGTCGGATCACGGCTGCGTCGATTTATTGCGGTTCTTCCATGCTGCGTCGTCAGGTCTTCTTCGGTCCGCGAGATTTCGTCGGCAGGGCTTCGTCTGCTTCGCATTGTGTTCTGCAGGTCTTGTTGCGTTGTCGTCGTCGGCGGCCGCGGAGGATCTTCGGCATTTCCTCTTATAGCAACCGCACCTCCATCGGTTGCTGCCCTTAGTTTCCCGGATACGGGCTAGGCGACCGGCCCCGGTTTGGGCCAGTGTACGGCCGGCGATGCGGTGACATGTAGCGGCCGGGCGACGGCGAGCGGGAAGGTCATCGTTCTTGCCACTGTATTCCGGTGAGGTAGTCGTCGATGTCGCGAGGCCGTTCGCCTGTCTGTGGGCACAGCGCGTTGACGGCGAATCTGCGTAGCCCCATCTGTCGGTACTGGCAGCGGCGGTATGTGTGGCCGGCCTCCCCGCAGTGGTAGCAGAGCGGGCGGTTGTCAGGAGCACGCCAAACGTCTGTCTTCCTCGGCGCGTGTCGCTGGCCGGCTGGCGGGCGATATGACATCGGTGATGGCGGCGGTGGTGCCTCGCGGCGGAACTGCTGTGTCGGCTCGGCGTCCTGGCGTGGGCGAGGAGGGGGGGCGTTGTGTCGGGCTGCCGCAGCATAGCTCATTGCTTGCAGCTACGGTGGTGCCGGCTGAGGAACACCCAGTGAGTGTTCGATTTCCTCGCGTACAACGTTCGCAATCGACGTCACTTTGGGCTGTGGAAAAGGTGCGAGCTTTCGCAGCTCCTCTCGCACGATGGCTCGGATCATTTCGCGCAATTCGTCGGAGCCAAGGGCATGAACAGCGGCGCTGTCTTGGAATGCACGGCGATTGTACTGCCGAGTGCGCATATCGAGCATCTTCTCGATGGTTGTTGCCTCCGAGAGGAATTCTTGGACGGTCTTGGGTGGGTTTCGCATCAGCCCAGCGAAGAGCTCTTGCTTGACTCCTCGCATGAGAAGGCGAACTTTCTTCTCTTCGGGGATGGTAGGGTCTGCGTGGCCGAAGAGCCTGTTCATCTCTTCCGTGAATTGCGCCACGTTTTTGTTTGGCACCTGCACACGGGTCTGGAGCAGAGCCTCAGCCCTCTCTTGCGGACGACGCTCATGAATGTGGTGAGGAACCTGTCGCGAAAAATGTCCCACGTTGTCAGGCTTCACTCTTGGTTCTCGAACCAGGTCCGAGTGGTGTCTTCCAAAGCGAAATAGACATGCCTTAGGTTGTCTTCGCTGGTCCAGGCATTGAAAACGGCGACTCGGTCGTAGGCTTCGAGCCAGCTTTCCGGGTCTTCGAGCGACGATCCGCGGAAGGTTGGCGGCTCTTTGGGCGTCCGGAGAAGGATCGGTGCGGGCGGCACAGCGTCTGTAATCGTCACTGTGGTCGAGGTCAGGGTCTTTGTTTGCCGGGTCTTTTTAGGTAGAGGCCCGTGCTCTGGCGGTAGGCCTTGTTGCATGCGGCTTGCTCGCTGCTCGGCCTTGGCGTCGACGTCTTCTTTGCGACTCGGGCTTGGTTCACGGCTTGACGGGGTCTGGTCACGACCACGTGACCAGATGTCACGTGGTCGTGACGCTGACGAAGGAGACAACAGCCGGCATGTTCAAGATGAAACTGTTTATTTGGCCGAACCTGTGGCCGGGAAATGAAAAGTGAAACTACAGCAATACACGCTGTACACTGATAGCGGTGAACAGGGCGTCGACCGTCGAAAAATTGACAAGCGGTGAAGCGCGTCGGTATTTACACATGTGCCGTCGAATATTCCAGCGTTATCGCTGGTTGCCGCGCAAACTCTAGAATAGAGCACTGCACGGGCCCGGGCCGGCCCGAAAGCCCGGGCCGTCCGAAGCGTTTTCCGGCGGGCCCGGGCTGGGCTCGGGCTTGAAAGTGCGGGCCCGGGCCGGGCCCGGGCTTGAGGCTGCGGGCAGGGCTGGACTCGGACCCGCTCATTAAAAGGCGTAAGTCGGGTCTTCGAGCACACGTGAATGTTATGCATTCCATGGTCTAAGGTATACTGTGCCAAGCTGAAGTGACACGTATATAAATATATACATATATATTAACAGCACTAACAATGGGCCAGATCACAGTTGTTCCCATGGGAGGCATAAAGATTTCGGTCTTTTATTCGCGGTTGACACATACGATACATTTCATTTATATTCCTTGGTATTATGTGCCAAAACCACGATATGATTACGAGGCACGTCGTAGTGGCACCGGATCAATTTCGACCACCTCGAGTTCTCTAACGTGCACCTAAAGTTAAGTATATACACGGGTGTTCTTGCATTTCGCCCCCATCAGATTGCGGCCGCAGTGGCCGCGGGAATCGCACCCGTGTCCTAGGACTTAACAGCGAAACAGCTTAAGCGCTGAGCTACCACCGCGGGCAAAGCAACATTTCGATGCATGTACACACCGAATTTTCCGTCCGATCGCCTGCTACAAAACGCACAGCATCATTAATAATCATCATCAACAACTAATATCCTCTAGCGGGCCCGGGTCGGACCTGGTCATGAACAAGCGCGCCCTGGATTAGTTTATTAATGAACGCCCGGCCCAGGCCGGGCCCGCGCGTGGAACGACGGGCCTGGGCCGGGCTCGGGCTGGGTTCGGTCATGTACGCCCGGGCCCGGGCCGGGCCCTCGCTTGGAACCACGGGCCCGGGCTGGGCTCTGGCTTTATAAAGCGGGCCCGGGCCGGGCCCGGGCCGTAAAATCGGGCCCGTGCAGTGCTTTACTCTAGAATAAGCTCAAGTGTTCACGTCTTGCGCGCAATCTTAACAAAACGATCTACAATAATCGGGAAGCTTCTCGAACAATGAGGTGCGGTTTGCTCTGAGTGTTGCTGACAGTCTTTGTGGGCGAAAACCGAATACAGCAAAAGTGATAATAAGAAACGCACGTGGCAATATGGGTACTCTCAACTGATATTTGCCATCGCCGTCATATTCCAGATACGTATATGTAGGTATATGTATCAAAAAGGCACTAAGAAAAATAAAACAAGAAAGAAATGCCGAAGCACCCGACCGGAGATTCGAGCCATCGACCCCTTGCTCCCCAGGCCGCTGCATTAGACAACACAACCATGCTCCATGCATTCGCCGGCAAAATAACAGTGAGCTATTCATATACACCATATACACCGCTGGGGGTAAGCAAATCTCAGAGGAGCTTGAGCGTGTTTTCTATCACGCAATGCTCCTAATTTTCTTTCAATTTGAAAACTGCCCTTGAGATGCGCACCACAAGGTGTTAATGAGCACTAACAGACAATAATGCCAAGGAAAGTATAGGGGATGTTTTTAGTAGTAAATGTAAGGTAAATGTGAAGAAAGAAATGTGGACGAAAAGATAGCTTGCCGCAGGCAGGGACCGAACCTGTGACCTTCGAATAACGCGTCCGATGCTCTACCAACTGAGCTACCTGCGGCGGCCATCCCCCCGTCCACTTTTAGGGTATATATGTACATTTAAACGTGGGAGCGTCAGTCAGCGCCGCCAGTAGTCTTGACGGCGAGTGTGGCAGACTTCGTTGTGGCAGACTTGATGCTTCGTTGTGGCAGTTCGAGCGTGGCAGACTCTCATTCTGGCAGACTTGATGCTTTCAGGTAGTATGCGAGGGATTATTGGTCAGCTGCCAGCTCGTAATAAGTTCACGGGCTACGTGACGCCAACAGGCAGAAAAAGAGTGTTCCACACTCGCCGTCATGGCTACTGGCGGCGCTGACTGACGCTCCCACGTTTAAATGTACATATATACCCTATAAAGTGGACGGGGGGATGGGCGCCGCGGTAGCTCAGTTGGTAGAGCATTGGACGCGTTATTCGAATGTCGCAGGTTCGGTCCCTGCCCGCAGCAAGCTATCTTTTCGTCCACTTTTCTTTCTTCACATTTACCTTACATTTACTACTAAAAACATCCCCTATACTTTCCTTGGCATTATTGTCTGTTAGTGCTCATTAATATTGTGTATAACAAAGAAAACACGCACCACAAAGTGGCCCTTTTCTGTACCCAGCGTGATGTGGAAGGAAGGAAAACATAGAACGCCGGGCATACCTTGCATCAGATGGCGCCGTGCGGCAGGAAACGCTGGGGGTCACTCCACGCGCCCCATTTTAAAAGAAAAAGAAATATGTAGGAGCGTCTCATTATCCATTGTCGACACCTGCAGCGCTTTGCTCAAGCACAAAGGCGTAACAACTGTGACAGTTGTTAGTTCACGCTTGCTGTGTGCATGCCTGTGCATTCTTTTCAGGCGTCCTTCTTTGTGCTTCAGCGGCGCGCTGCAAGTATCGAGCTGTTTCTCGTTCTTCGTGTGACATTCCAATTTCTTGTTATCGCATTCATTGCTTCGCCCT
This sequence comes from Rhipicephalus sanguineus, assembly GCF_013339695.2. Lineage (NCBI taxonomy): Eukaryota > Metazoa > Arthropoda > Arachnida > Ixodida > Ixodidae > Rhipicephalus > Rhipicephalus sanguineus. The sequence continues at coordinate 169,174,214 of NC_051181.1, read as the reverse complement.
TGCGGCGAAACTGTGACTTTTTATTTTTTAAAGTAAAGCATCACTAAGACGTACCTGTTACATTACGTTGAACTTCATGGTTAATGTAAACGCGAAAGGATACACCGACCAAAAATGGAATACAGGTCGGTGTATTCTTTCGTGTGTACACTATGTATTTTCTCGGCCAGACGTGTTGCCGTCAAACTTTGGATTTCATCAACTTCGTGGTTACTGGATACCATCGTTCAGTGCATAGTTATGCTGCATTCCCATCAGTTGTTGATGTTTTATAAATGATCACTGAGAAATATGCACGACACGTGCATACATTACCTCCGTGCTCCTGTTCAGCCTTACATCCCATATGCTCAGACGACAGAAACGTTTTTTTTTTCACGAGGCTTTATTCTGCAGTTCTCTTATACCACATACGTTGCACTTTTGCATTCTATAATCAGATGCAGTAAAATAAACGCCAAGAATATGTGGGGTCTGAAGATGTGAGCCGCTCTCAGAACACACGGAGACAGCAGATGCAGTCGGGCAACAAACACGTGTAGATTTATTAACTTCCTTTTTACATACGATGAGCTTGCCTGCCAAATCTAATACACAACTAATAACACGCTAAGTAACCTTATAGAATGCCACTACAATACCCGGAAAACATAACACACACCTAAGACAACGTAAGAGATACAATGCACTGCGAATGCGGCGTCTGACTCACCACGAGGGGCCCGCAGGAAACGAGCCGCGGTATCGTCCCCCACGAACCCACCGCGGGAGACGTCCATCCACGTAAACTACCAAACCTCAAGAAGCGTCCCTGCTGTTTCCTGCACGCCGGCCGAACCTCCCGCAGGAGGTGCTGCCGGCGCCACCGCACTAACCCTAACCCGCACGAACACAGTGCCACATCCCGCTCGGCAGCCGTTCAACCTAACTGCAGCCTATCCGAGAGACACGCATGCGCCACGAGGCGCAAACGGCTTTACAGGGGGTGATAGCTCCCCCACATCCCCCCAACCTTAAATCAACACGTATCCTGGCAAAAAAAAAAAAAACTTAAAACGAACAGCTACACAACTCTATGAAAGAAGACAACACATGTGGTGTAAATGTCTCTAAGGAATGTCTGTGCACTGCGACACCACCACTGGTCGACACCGCTGGACTGGGTCCACTTGACCTCAGTCCTGAACCCGCAAAGGCAACGTGGCCGTCGCTGCAAGAGTGTCCCTCGCGCCGACATGTCCTCCGGTTGTGGGCAGCACTCACAAAAGCGCCAATTTGAAGTCAGCTGCGCGAGTCACAGGCATGTCCACTGTCTTGAGATGTCTCGACCGCCTTCCTGGCCAGCGGCGAAGACGCTGTGCAGAAGACAGCCAGCCGCGGGTTACATCACTCTCGCTGTGTGCACTCAAAACACTCTCGACAGAACGGTGCAGTAGGACCAAGGGAAGGGAGCTACGGGCGCATGCGCCCACGTGGTATGATGTTCAGTACTGCTAGCAATGACATCGGCGGTGACTGAAACGCCAAATTCAAGTGAACAAATGTTGCTCTTCTTAATTTGTTCAACGCAAGTAAAATAAGGGAAGCAGAGTGCAACACCTCAACGCCACGATCCAATGGGCTGTGTTCCACATGCGACAGGCAGCTCCGCAGAGCCTTAGGCCTAACGTTCGTTCGACAACAACCGGCATCCAACAAGCACCTCGCACAGGTGCAGAAGAGGCAGCTGCGAAGAGACATCAGTTCTCTGAGGTGGCCCTACGCGCTCGCTGCACACAGCAGCTTACTGAGCAATTGGCGCCCACCGTCCCGGACGCTGTCATGACGCCCTGGCGTTGAGCCGCGATACCAGCAGCGACACCTGTGTCCCCTGGCCACCCGGTTACACAAGCCGTGACTCCCAGAGTCAAAGAGACAGAAGAAACTATTTACAGAAAACTTGGACCACCTACGAGGCTTCCGTACTCACTCGCTTCGGGCTTGCCTACAATCCACGTGCTCTATGCCTCGCTCTCCTTGGATGCGGGCCATGTGGCTCACATACCGACTACTCAATGGCATTCTTAAAGGTAAAAATCAACCACTTGCGAACAGAAAAAAACTCTTAGCATGCAGACAAGTTCAAACACGCCACAGCAACCGATCTACTCACTCTCAAGAAAGCACGCCGCCGACGCTAGCTAGGAAAATCCCCCCCTAGGCCTACTCTAACCCGGCTCAAACAAAGGTTGCCCCGAACCGCAAACACTGTCGTTCGATGCGCCGAGAGCCCCACGTTGGGCACCAGTGTGGGTTCTGAATATGTGAGCCGCTCTCAGAACAAACGGAGACAGCAGATGCAGTTGGGCCACAAACATGTACATTTATTAACTTCCTTTTTACATACGACGAGCTCGCCTGCCGAATCTAATACACAGCTATTAACACGCTAAAGCCTCCATGCAGTCATCTGGTCAGCACACATCATGTTTTGCAGTGAAGACAGCAGTACATGAAGCACTTGCGTGCCTATGCTGAAATGTGCAAGGCGGTGGGAATCAAACCTGAACTAACAGGGACAGTTGGGCAAGTTGGTGCAAAGGCTGCTCTGCCGCCTTGCCAAACGTGCCTCACTCTGTGTGCTTGTGACTGGCTGCTGCCTGGGCATTATTATTTTTTTTTTTCGGCCTCCTTCGTTTGACTCCTTCTCCTCCGTAACTGTTTTGTCTTATCATCTGGTGCACTTCTGCTAAGAAGCATGCTCGCTAGACTTGGCGACAACCTATCTTGGTGGTGGAGTGAAGGCTACGGAGGCGGGTGATTCGCACATTTTTGTTACTGCGCAAGTACCCAGCAGCTTTTTTTTCAGTTCCAATTTCGGTTTTGCTTGCTTGTAGTGCTAGTGCATTTAGAAAAAACGTATACATGCAGAATGTGATCGCGAGAGTGACATTCTGATAAGTGTGCATAGATGCGTTCAATTACTCTCTATAAACTGATATTCAGAAAATTTTTCGCTTTTCCAAAAGTTTTCACAGCATTTTACACTCTTCGTAACAGTGAATATTAGGTTCTCTGTATTTGTGCTCAATCAACAAAAGTTCTGTGTGGCGCCTGCCCCAGTCCGGGATGTGTGGGTATGCACCACACCTGATCGAATGTTAACATTTGATCAGGTGTGGTGCATACCAACACACAATCTTAAACCCTGCTACAGCCGAAATAGACAACTGGTTGCTGCACAGTACAATAGCTATGCAAGCTGTGCGAGATGACGAACGTCACCAAGCAGCGAAAACATGCAAGTACCATGATTCCGCTGAATTGGTAGATTTTAAGGGAGCTCACGCTTAATTCAAAAGAGACTGATACAGATTATTTTATGGAGCTTCGCTGGTCATGCACATTCGCCATGTGTGATCGCTGCCAAACATTTTCTATTTTTGTACCTGCAAACGTGTCGTAGCGCAGCAGCCTCATCTTGCCGGTCATGCGTTTGTCAGCTTTGCTCGAGAATTTCAGTTTCTTGCGCTTTGGAGAAGCAAGTGGGGCCAGCACAGCTTCAGCCTTAATTCGGGCCACCGTTTGCTCACTCAATCCGGCGAGCTTAGCGACAGTCTGGCACACAGCATTCGTCAACAATTCAGGCTGGTGGCACCTTACCGTGACCTGATTTTACCTGGTGTTGAAGCATAGACTTTGTAGATGACTTACAGCCATTTTCTCACACATTTCGAGGATATCTTTCTCGGAGAATGAAGCGGCAAGTTTGCGGCTGTATGGTACAGCCAGCATCGGGGACGCCATGTTTACTGTGAAAACAGACGTGCAAAAATTGTGGTGCTGTCCAACAAATGAAAAAAGAAAAAATTTAAAATGTACGATAATTTCTTTTCCCACCAACGGCCTCCCATTAATTTTCATAAGGAAGAAATCTTTATTTATTCGAGCTACGTAACTCTGAAAATTGGAAAATACAAATAGCGTGTGTGCAAATTTCTTAGCATGCATGCAGGCAAGCGTTTTGGTTGTGTAGCTTCCACAGTACTGCCGAGAAAAGTTGTCGCCAAGTATACCTCTCTTGTCTGTTGAAGCCGCAATGAAACAACGTTGTATAGCAAAGGCTGAGACAGTCGAGCTTTGTCCACTGACTGATACACAATATTGGTTTGTGGCAGCAGTGAATCTTGAAAAATTGCGTGTGCTTCCCCGTATCTCAAAATGGCCACGCCTTGGCTTCATGAGATGTTTACGTAGCACTGGTGAGAGAGAGGTCGCGTGGGAAAGGGCATTTTGCTACTTCCGCTGCCTTTCATGCCCTGCTACGCCGCAGCCGGAATGCCCCGTTCCCTCCTTCCCTTTTTCTGAGAGAAGCTTCCTCTCGTCTCTGGAAATGCGTGCTGCTTTATGGATGCTTCTGGTCTTTTGACTGGAGAGGTGTGACTGACGACTTCTCGACCAAGCCATCAGCACCGACGCCGCTTTCACTTCCTGCAGCGCCCTGGTCTTTGAGTGTGAGCTTTGGACTGGAGCACAAAAGCCATGCGAGGCGAACTAAATAATTATCACTCTCTCGACGTGTGCTTGCTATTTGTTTATCATTGTTCCCCCCCCCTCCCCCCCCATCACGAGCGGAACACTCTGCTGCTGAGGTGTCTGTGTTAATTTGATGCTCAATTGGCAGTGTTGCATCTGAAGTGAATGAACAACTTCAGTTAAAAGACTCGGCTCTCTCCCCACTGGCCTGAAACTCTCAGTGGTTGCTACTCTATGTGAACCACAGGTCAGAGCTCAGACTGTTAGGGCTACTGCGGAAGTTCTAGTATGAGTGACTGCCACTCCACTAGTGTGTGGAGTGATCCAATGGAAGGGACAGGCTCACACGCTCGGTATTCTCTACTAAAATCTTCGTGGGCTCCTGCGCAGCCTTTAGTATTAACCACAGGATTACGACCACGTATCACATCCATGCAAATCCCACTGAAACATGGGCACCGAAGCTTCAAACATGTGCTTGTTGAATTTGGGAGGGTGCACATGTGCTCTGAGGGCAACCGTGAACCTGCTCGACTGCCTTTAGCCTGCCAGAGCACTCATTGCTGGTGCCGAGCAGAAAGTGCTGTATGACCGCTCTCATCGGGACGTTCAGTACGAAATGGGTGTGTCACGATCTGCCCCGGGGACCGTGGACGAGGGGTGGGGGCCGAGGTGCCCGCGCTCTAACAAGGACGACCCAAACGCATGGCGGGGTAACAGCTACTGACTGTCAAGCCGCGCTCGTCAGTGTTTATTATTCACGCACGACCAAGGTTGCCTGCCGAACCTGGCGAGGTAACGAAACCAGGCTAGGCAGGGCACCACACGCTCGTTACACCCCTCACCCCCAGTTATTGTACACAAAATAAAAAAATACAAGTCCCAGCCGGTTCGTAGTTGGTTTAGGTAGGCGAAAAGCGGTCTGGTGCCCTTCGTTGTCGATTGTTCCGCCTGGGTACAGGTGTTGAGGGACTAGGTGTGGTAGCACCAGGTGCTGCCTGACCCGCGCTTGATTGCTGCTGAGACTCTGCCGTGGTTGGCAGAGATGGCACTGAACTTGGCAGTGGCCCAACTAGTGGCGCACAACTGGAGGCGCCTGTCCCTTGTGAAATGGTTGTCTCACTGGCCGCAACTGGTGCTGCCGTGGTTGCAGCTGGTGCTGCCGTGGATGCAAGCCAGGTCCCGCGGTTAGCCCTCACATGGTCAGCATGCTGGTGCCATGTGGTTCCATCCTGCATTCGTACGAGCAGAGAGGAGGAGCTTGCAGGCGAGACCACTTCTCCAGCAGACCAAGGTGGGCCAGAACGGAAATTCCTGGCGAATACTGGCACTCCAGGCTCCGGCAACGGCCCAGGACGGCACCCTTTGTCAGCAGCCAGCTTCTGCTTCAGCTGTTTGAGGAGTGCCGTGGACCGCAGGTTTGGATGCAGAATGTCCAACGGTGTCTTCACCATCCGTCCCAGCAGAAGCTCACAGGGGGCACGGCCGGTGACATCATGATGTGTATGGTATTGGAAGAGTATGCGGGCGACCTGCGTACGGAAATCCCCAGCCTGGCTCTTCTTAAGTTTGTCCTTAATAGTATGCACCACCCGCTCAGCTGCACCGTTTGAAGCAGGGTGGTACGGAGGAACCATCATTCGGCAGATTCCGTTCTTTGTCAGCCAGGCCAGATACTCTGCGCTGGCGAAAGCGGGCCCATTATCGGAGACTATGATGTCCGGCAGCCCCTGGGCTGCAAAGACCTGCCGCAGTGCTACAATGGTCGCACCTGCTGACGGAGTGGTGACAGGTAGAACTTCCACCCACTTTGAAAATGCGTCGACCACCACCAGGAAGTAGTGGCCTTTGAAGGGGCCCCCAAAATCCACGTGAAGGCGGGACCAGGGCCTCTGTGGGAATGGCCATGGGGTGACCTCCACATGACGCGAGGCCCATTGATGTTCCTGGCAGACTTGGCAGCTCTGCACCATGTGAGCGATGTCCTGGTCCAGTCCAGGCCATCAAATGTGGGACCGGGCCACCATCTTTGTCTTTTCCACGCCAGGATGCCCCGCGTGCAGCAACTGCAGGACCCTGGACCGGAGACTGTGGGATCACCACCCTGGAACCCCAAAGTAGGCAGCCCTGCTCCAGGCTCAGCTCAGCGGCCTTATGGCTGTAGGGCTGCTGCACCAACTCCTCCCCTCGGGATACTGCCTTCACCACCTGGGACAGGACCGGGTCCCAACTGGTCGCCTGCGACACAGCAGACCTGGAGAGTACCTCTGGGTACGCATGCTCCAGCATGAGCACTTCAGCTGGCTCTGGAACAGCAGCAGGCACCACTGGCAGCGGCAACCGGCTCAGGGCATCAGCAGGCCCCAGGTCTTTTCCCGGACAGTACACCAACTGGTAGCTGAAGGCCGCCAGCTTCAAGGCCCATCGTACCACTTGAGGTGGTGCCTGCACGGGGACCGCCTTGTCTGGCCCCAGTAGCCCCAGCAGTGGTTTGTGGTCCGTGACTGCCTCGAAATTTCGGCCCCACAGGTACTGGTGAAAACGCTCGACGCCAAACATGAGGGCGAGGCTTTCCTTGACCAGCTGGCTGTAACGCTGCTCTGCTGTGTGAAGACGACGAGAAGCAAACGACACCGGGCGTTCTTGGCCATCCTTTTCTCTGTGCGCTAGGACGGCTCCTACACCGTATGGTGATGCATCTACAGTAAGGATGACAGGCTTGGCTGGATCGAAGTGCACCAGCACTGGTGCCTTGGTGATTAGCTGTTTACTGTGCTCAAAGGCCACGTCCTGCTCCTTCTTCCACGCCCAATGCTGACCATCTCGAAGCAGAATGTGCAGTGGCTGTAGATGCGCGGACAGGTTGGGCAGGAACCTCCTGTAAAAATTGATGAGACCAAGGTAGCTTTGCAGCTCTTTCTTGTTTCGTGGCTTCGGCGCCTTCAGAACAGCCTCAACTTTGTGGGGGGCCGGAGTCAGGCCGGCCTGGGAGATGACGTGTTCCAGGTGTTCTTGTCACGTATCTCGGGAGCGCTTGCAAAGCGGAATGAAATGGGGAGAGTGAGACAGGCAGGAGACCGTGGCGTCACTGCACACAAATTTTTATCACACGACACGGCAAACAAAAATTCTCACACCAAACATTTACATCAAAAAATAGCATTAGAAAGGGTGACGCTATAGCGCGCAATCACTAACAAATCGCAAAGCCTACAAGCTATGCTTAACTACTCCGGACTCCAAAGTCTGGCCACTATGGCGCCTCAGTCTCGCTATGCGAATCGAACGTTCTTACGGTTCGTGTTGCCCGTCGTCTCGATTCGATGAGAAGATCGACGTCCTGCCCCGTCGTCGCAGCTGCTGTCGACGTCTTGGGGTCGTCGTCGTCGATCCGTCGCCTTGCTAGTCGTCCTCGTCGCCGATACTCCGGCCCTTCGTCGAGAACATCTGTCTCGTCCAGTTAGGCCTAACTCCTGGCCTCCCCTTGATGCCACCGGGTCGAACTGTCGACGTGGCTCTGCGGTGATTGTCGGTGGGTCGCCGTCGTCTTGCCAAGCTGTGGTAGTGCCGCAGGTGCCATGAGAACTGCGTGATGAGGCTGCCGCAAACCCAGGACGCCTCGCTCGGTAGACCCCGAGGTCGACGGCCACCCTCCCGGGGCATGCACAACGCTGCCTCCAGAACTCAGCCCTGCTGTTCCCGTCGCGGACGCGACGCTGGCCTGCACCACCTTGCTCCTCGACGACTCCACAGAACAATGCCCAACTCTTCTTCTGTGGTCCCACACCTCAGCTCGGGTCGCGTGGCACGCGCCTTTCTCCGGCCAATGGCTTGCGTCGACGTGGTGGGGGTGCACACCATCAGGTACTTTTCCATTCCCCGCACACCATCGACGCCTTGCGCTGTCCGGCGCGCTCCCCGTGCCCCCTTACTCATGACATTGGGCCCCCTTTTAAGAGTTTTTTTCTTAAAAAACTGCTTCTTCTCTTCAGGGTTGCGGCCCTCTACTCTTCTGTTGGTATTAAACTTCTGACTCGCATTCTCTTCTCTTATGGTTCCATCTACTTTCACTGCACCATGGTCATCACCACGCACTTTCACGAACACATCACCAAACATTCCACTGAACCGTTCACGATGTCCACGAGTTCATCGTCCTTAACACTGTACGGCTACCCTCACAGAGATAACTACCCACAAAACACATCACTCAGTGTTCCAAAATATGCACACATTCACTTACTCTCAAGCTTTACTCAAAAAAAAGTCATTCATTAATATTCTCAAAACCTATTCACTGCACAGGACTTATGTTTCACAGAATCCTTCTCAACACCATAGCAACCACCAGTTTACTTCCCCGCACTGAAACCTGTGCTTTTTCACGTTTCGTGTCTTCTTCAGTTTTTTCCGGCGTCTATTCGCTGCCCAGTGTCTCGGACGCTCACTTAAGCTGATGCCTCTGTTTTTCACCCGACGCCTCTCCGACCTAACTTCCTCAGGCAGCGTCCTCCCCTTATGCCTGGCTCTCACTACTAGCATCAACCTCTTTGCATACAAATTCTTACACACTAATCTGCGCATTTTGGGGGCATTCTTTTTAGTTCGCTTTACGCGTCTGCCCTTGACAAGTTCAGCAACCTTTATGGCGTCCCGATAGTTACGACCAGTTTTCTTTGCTTTTAGAACTGTCATCACTTCCTTTAACTTTACGCTTGTACTACCGTGCGTCTGAGGCATCCCATTCCTCCTACTCCACTCTTTTGTCACAACTCGCAAACGCTTACTGCTTCTTCCTTCCACAGCTATGCTCATCGAGCTGTATTCTGCCTCTTCGTTGTCCGGAGGCATCGCGTTCTCTTTCTCCGTGCCCTCTTCAGCACTGGCATGCAGTTCACTAACCGTTGCTACACGATCACTATATGCAACACCTGGGCCCTTTGTCTTCTGCTCCTTCCTACCCCGACTATTCTCATTTGCACAATGTCACTCCAAAGTCTGGCCACTATGGCGCCTCAGTCTCGCTACGCGAATCGAATGTTCTTACGGTTCGTGTTGCCCGTCGCCTCGATTCGGTGCGAAGATCGACGCCCAGCCCGGTCGTCGCAGCGCCTGTCGACGCGTCATAGTCGTCGTCGTCGATCCGCCGCCTCGCTCGTCGTTCTCATCGCCGATCCTCCGGCCCTTTGTCGAGAACACCGGTCTTTCCCGGTTAGGCCTACTGTCGGCCTCTCAGTGCCACTTGCTCAAACTGTCGACGTGGCTCTCCAGTGATTGTCGGTGGGTCGCCGCCATCTTGCCGAGCTGTGGTAGTGCCGCAGGTGCCACGAGAACTGCGTGATGAGGCTGCCGCAAGCCCGGGACGCCTCGCTCGGTAGACCCTGAGGTCGACGGCCACCCTCCCGGGGCATGCACAACGCTGCCTCCAGAACTCAGTCCTGCTGCTCTCGTCGCGGGTGCGACGCTGGTCTGCACCACCTTGCTCCTCGACAACTCCACCGAACAATCCCCAACACTTCTTCTGTGGTCTCCCACCTCAGCTCGGGTTGTGTGGCATGCGCCTTTCTCCGGCCAATGGCTTGCGTCGACGTGGCGGGGGGTGCACACCATCGGGTACTTTTCCATTCCCCGCACACCATCGACGCATTGCGCTGTCCACACGCGCCCCGTGCCCCTTTACTCATGACATTGGGCCCCCTTTTAAAGTTTTTTCTTAAAAAACTGCTTCTGTCCTCCTCCTTATGGTTATGGCCCTCTGCTCTTCTGATAGTGTCTTGTAGCTTGTGCTCCACTTTCCTTGCTTGACTTATGCACACCTTCACTTCCCCACTTTGTCACGCACTTTCACTCACAATTTACTTCACTGCACATAGCTCATACAACACCACTATCATTAGTTCTACACACCACATGTTCATTGTCCAGAACACTATAATCTACCAGGTGCGATACTACACAATGTCACACTCGGTCGCTTCATCGGTGACTACAGTAGAACCCCGCTGTTACGTTCCTCACTGCTGCGTTTTCCCGGCTGTTACGTCGTTTTCCACCGGTCCCGGCATAGCTCCCATAGGATACAATGTATTGGGAACCCCACTGTTACGTCGTAACTGTCGGACCGTTCCCGTATGATACGTCGCGAAGTGCGCTCGGAGCCGACCGAGTGACCACCAAAGAGAGCCGCCATGGTGCATTTTCACGCAGCTTGGCCTCGTTTGACCGTAATATTAGCCGCATGAGAGGCGCAAGCAACAGAATGTTTCAATTGATGCAAACAAAAGCATGGCCTTCGAGATTCGAATTGCAAAGATGGCGTCTATGACGTAACTGCTCGCGAAAGCAAGGCCTTCGAGATTGGCATTTACTATTGACAAAAGCATAGCCTTTGAGATTTGTATTGCACAAACATGGTGTGTATGACGTAATTGCTTGCGAAAGCAAGGCCTTCGAGATTGGCATTCACTTCTGCCATCGCGTTGGTGTAGACTCATCATCATCGTTATTTGCCGGAGAGCGGGAGGAGTTCGAGCTGGTTGGAGCTCGCATGGTCGTGCGTGCGGTTCGCGGTCGGACTCGCCGCGCCGGTCGTGATTGCGTGTGCTTAGTTCTTTCATGCCTACAGCTGTTGATGTTAAAAAAATCACATACGTTGATTACATTTCTGTGGATGAGGCCGTCCTAAGCTCCGCGTTTCTATCCATCGACTAGATCGCGGCTGAGCGCGCCAATGTTCGTGCTGCTCGTAAGAATTGAAATAAAATTCTGTACCACTAAATATTTTGCCGTTTTTCCTGTTTTTCGGCTCTTACGTTTCCCGCCTCTTACGTTTATTTCCCACGGTCCCTTCAAAAACGTATCAGCGGGGTTCTACTGTATTCACAAAATACTTGACATCTTTCTGTATGCCTGGCCAAAATGCCCCCTTCGTTACTTCCCTACGCAGGGTCTGTGCATCTCTGAACCCATTCGTATAACAATACTCTAAAATGGCCCGTCTATAACGTGCTGGCACCATCAGTTGTCTAATTAGTGTTCCTCTTTTCCAAAACTTCCGGAAAATCAGCTCTTTGACTGATTCGTAGGACACTCCGTCTCTACATCCCTCTCTTGTTGGTTTACGGCCAATTCTACCTATCGCGTGCCTCTGGGTTCTGTCCCTCCTTTGTTCATTAGAGAACTCCTCTGAGGTTACACCTACACGCTCCAACATTGGCACTATATTCTTGCCTCGCGCCTCGCTATTCCCACTTCCTCTACTAGCTTCAGTGCTCTCGGGGCTTCCAGTTACCTGCTTCCTTTGTTTAGCATATCTCTCATGCTGTACTGGGTCATCCACCCTTCTTACCCCTGGCCTATTTCCCAAGATCACATCATAGATGGGATCTTCCATACACTTCGCTGTGAGTACACCTACGAAATAAGGAGTATCTAACCTTATTTTCGCCTCGGGTAACTCCTTCTTGGATCCATCTACAAAAACCACGGTGCCTATTCTCCCCGTGAAATCCCTTTCATTCACCAGACTTCTCCTCACCAACACAGTATCCGCTCCTGAGTCCCTCAGCACCATTACCCGTTTGCCGTTTACTTTACCCTCCACAACTGGCATATTAACACCTTCCGACCTATCTAACACAGCACTGACTACCTCTTCCTTCTCTTCTGACCTTACTGCACATACAGCATGCTCTAACGGTCTATTCCTGCACTTGTTCGCTTTGTGCCCCCTTTTCTGGCACAATTGGCATATCACGTGGGATTCTTGTCGACTTGTGCTTGTGCGGCAGTTCATGGCTATGTGCCCAATTCTGTCGCACAAGAAACACCGCTGCTGTGCCCTTTGTTTACCCATTGAGGCCTCACTGTTGCTCTCTTTTTCCTTGTGATCGCCTCTGTCGCCTTTTTCTAAGTTCCTTAGACCCTGAGCCTCCACGAACTGGTCCGCTTGCTTTGCCATCTCCTCTACTGTGCTTAGCTTCCTCTCTTTCAAAAATACTGCTAAGTTCTTGCTGCACCTGTTGAGAAATTGCTCAGCAACCATTCTGTCGCGGACCCCTTCATATGTCTTTTCTGTCTCGGACAGCTCTATCCAGCGATCAAAATAGTTAGCTAGCCGACACGCAAACTGCTTGCCAGTTTCTGAATCCTCGGGCCTACATGTTCGGAACTTTTCCCGGAAACACTCGGCTGTTAGCCGGAACCTCTCCAATAAAGCCTTTTTTACAATGTCGTAGTCCAGAGACTCGTGTGCTGGCATGCGACCAAACACACTCAACGCCTCTCCCACTAGACACAGACTCAAGGCGTTTGCCCACTCACTTTTCTCCCAGCCCTGCCCTACTGCGATTCTCTCGAATCGATGCAAGTATGCATCGAGGTCGTCCCTTCGCTCATCGAAGGGCGCCATCAGCTTACGCGGGCAAATTTGTCTAGGCCTGGGAGTACTCGAGTTGTCCAACGCCGTCGCGGGGGTACTCGCGCTACTAGGGTCGCTGCGCGGACAAGCGTTCATCTCTGCTAACTTCAACTTCAGTTCTAAGATCTCCTTCTCGTGTTCATGCTCTTTCTGCGCGCGCTCGTACTCCCTTTGGCGCTCTTTCTGAGCGTTCTCGAAAAACCTCATCGTCTCCTCCTTATCCATTTCGCAGTCTCTGGCCACGGCCGCCAATTTCTCCCAATCCATCCTTGCAACCCCCGACGATACGTAACTGGGCCTAAACGCTGGAAAAATCCTGGCACAGGCTCGCCACTTATTATGTCACGTATCTCGGGAGCGCTTGCAATATGTGATGGAGTGGGGAGAGAGAGCGAGGCCGGAGACCGTGGCGTCAGTGCAAACAAATCTTTATCACACAACACGGCAAACAAAATTCTCACACCAAAATATTTACATCAAAAGGTAACATTAGAAAAGGTGACGCTATAGCGCGCAACCACTAACAACAAAAAGCGCAAAGCCTACAAGCTATGCTTAACTCCTCCGGACTCCAAAGTCTGGCCACTATGGCGCCTCAGTCTCGCTACGCGAATCGAATGTTCTTACGGTTCGTGTTGCCCGTCGCCTCGATTCGGTGCGAAGATCGACGCCCAGCCCGGTCGTCGCAGCTCCTGTCGACGCGTCATAGTCGTCGTCGTCGATCCGCCGCCTCGCTCGTCGTTCTCATCGCCGATCCTCCGGCCCTTTGTCGAGAACACCGGTCTTTCCCGGTTAGGCCTACTGTCGGCCTCTCAGTGCCACTTGCTCAAACTGTCGACGTGGCTCTCCAGTGATTGTCGGTGGGTCGCCGCCATCTTGCCGAGCTGTGGTAGTGCCGCAGGTGCCACGAGAACTGCGTGATGAGGCTGCCGCAAGCCCGGGACGCCTCGCTCGGTAGACCCCGAGGTCGACGGCCACCCTCCCGGGGCATGCACAACGCTGCCTCCAGAACTCAGTCCTGCTGCTCTCGTCGCGGGTGCGACGCTGGTCTGCACCACCTTGCTCCTCGACAACTCCACCGAAAAATCCCCAACACTTCTTCTGTGGTCTCCCACCTCAGCTCGGGTCGCGTGGCACGCGCCTTTCTCCGGCCAATGGCTTGCGTCGACGTGGCGGGGGTTGCACACCATCGGGTACTTTTCCATTCCCCGCTCACCATCGACGCATTGCGCTGTCCACACGCGCCCCGTGCCCCTTTACTCATGACAGACAACTAGTGTGTTCCCTGCCCCTTTGCTGATTGGAGGCAAAACTCTGATAATCAGGCGCATTGACTTCTCCCAATGAAATCTCTATGGGCCTTCTCTCATTCTGTCCAATGTATCCTGTGGCTTGTGCCAGTCGCAATTTGCGCTCTAGTTCCTCCTTTTCCCGAGCATACGCTTCTAGCGCAATGGCGCGTTTTGCCTCGCGTTCGGTGCGACTTGCCTCGAGATCGGCGCGACTTGCCTCGCGATCGGCGCGTCTCGCCTCGAGATCAGCGTGTCTCGCCTCGCGTTCGGCGCGTCTCGCCTCGAGATCGGCGCATCTTGCCTCAAGTTCGGTTTTGCCCTCCTCTATCTTACTCTCCCACTCTTCTTCATTGAACCTGAGACCCTGCTCTCCATTGAGCTTTCTCTCCCGAATGACTCTCACTATCTTGTCCCAATCCATATCCATCCTTGCAACCCCCGACGCTACGTGACTGGGCCCAACGCTGGAAAAATCCTGGCACAGGCTCGCCACTTATTGCGTCACGTATCTCGGGAGCGCTTGCAACGCGGAGTGGAGTTGGGAGAGAGAGAGAAGAGAGACTCAGGAGAGACCGTGGTGACACAGCAAACAAAACTTTATCTAACATACCACGGCACACAAAAATGAACACTCAAAATTTACAACAATATTGGCACATCAGGAAATTCCTAGGCTAGTACGCTATCGCTGACAAAACATTGAAAAGCATTCTAGCTCTGCTTGGCTCCTCTAGCCCGAAAGTCTGGCCACTATGGCCTCTCAGTCACTCGCGATACCAATGGAGCGTTCTTACGGGTCGCGGTGTCCGCCGACTCTGTTCGTGGTCCAAGTCGACGCCCAGTCCCGTCGTCGCAGCTCCTGTCGACGTCTCCGGGCCGTCACCGTCGATCAGACGCCTCGCTGATCATCTTCCTCGCCGATGCTTCCTTCCTTTCGGAGAACACCGGTCTCTCCTAGTTAGGCCTAACTGTCGGCCTCTCCTCAGTGCCACGGGCTCTAACTGTCGACGTGGCTCTCCGGTGATTGTCGGTGGGTCGCTGTCGTCTTGCAGAGCTGTGGTAGTGCCGCAGGTGCCACGAGAACTGCGTGATGAGGCTGCCGCAAGCCCGGGACGCCTCGCTCGGTAGACCCCGAGGTCGACGGCCACCCTCCCGGGGCATGCACAACGCTGCCTCCAGAACTCAGCCCTGCTGTTCCTGTCGCGGACGCGACGCTGGCCTGCACCACTTTGCTCCTCGACAACTCCACCGAACAATCCCCAACACTTCTTCTGTGGTCTCCCACCTCAGCTCGGGTCGCGTGGCACGCGCCTTTCTCCGGCCAATGGCTTGCGTCGACGTGGCGGGGTGCACACCATCGGGTACTTTTCCATTCCCCGCACACCATCGACGCCTTGCGCTGTCCAGCGCGCACCCCGTGCCCCTTTACTCATGACAGTTCTACACTGGGAACCATGAACACGCACTTTTCCCGCTTGAGCTTGAGACCAGCATCCTGAAGTCGGGCCAGAATGTTGTGCAGATTCTGCATGTGGTCTCCGTCGTCAGTACCGGTGACGAGGATGTCGTCCAAGTACACTGCCATGTGCCTCATGCCCCTGAAGAGGTTGTCCATCTCTCTCTGAAAGATGGCTGGTGCCGAGGCCATGCGAATGGCAAATGCGTATACTGGAAAAGCCCCATAGTTGTCGATATCGTGACATACTTCCATGAGGCCTCCTGGAGGACCAACTGCTGGTGCGCGTCTCTGAGGTCGAGCTTCGTGAACCTCTGGCCACCAGACAAAGTCGACCAGAGATCTTCAATCCGAGGCAGGGGGAACTTTTCGACGGTAGCAACGGGGTTGATCGTAACCTTGAAATCCCCACAGATTCTGACACTACCATCTCGCTTGGGGACTGGTACGATGGGAGCGGCGAACTCCGCAGTCTTGACTGGTACCAGGATGCCTTCTCGCTGTAACCGTTGCAGCTTCTGGGTGACTCCGTCCTTCAGTGCGAACGGCAGCGGGCGAGGCTTGAAAAACCGAGGCCGGACTCCCTCGGGTACATGGATGCCAAAAGTCGTACTGGCGAATGGTCCTTGGACACGACGTTGAGCCTTGCCGCAGAGGAACTCGTGCCTGCTGCCGCACGTCCCCGCTGCCACTTGCGACGCCTACCCTGACCGCGGGCTGGTGTGGAACCTGGGCTTGATCCAGGCTGTTGCTGTGGTCCGCTGTTCTGCTTTCCCTTTCGGCATACTCGTGCAAGGTGCCCAGTTTTTCCGCACGTGAAGCACTGCGAATGTACGAACTGGCACTGTGTAGGGGAATGGGCGTCACCGCAGCGACTGCATATACTGCCCCTTGCCACCATCTTGTTGACCGCCGCTTCCGTTGACGCCGCACGTGCAATCTCGCTGGCGTCTTTTGTCGCCGCGTCCATCGCCAGCGCTGCTTTCACCACATCGTCCAGCGAGGGGTCGGGAAGTTCCAGGAGACGTGTCTGCATGGCGGGGTTGTTTATGCCGCAGACGAAATGGTCCCGTAGCAGCGAGTCCAGCTGGTCCCCGAAAGCGCAGGTACTCGCCAAACCTCGTAGCACAGCGACGAACTGCCTGAGGCTCTCCCCTTCCCGGCGGCTCTGGTTGTTGAAGCGGAAACGCTCCATTAGCGTGGACGACGCCAGACTGAAGTGCGAGCGCAGTGTAGTGAGCAGCTCGCTGAGCGTCTTGGTATGCGGTGTAGCCGGCTTTAGGAGGTCGAGCAGGAGACTGAAGACTTGGGTTCCGCAACTTGCCAGGAAAATGTCCCGCTGTTTCTCCTTGGGCGTGTGGTTAGCGCGGAAAAACACGTGAACTTGCTCCTCATAGATGGGCCAGGGGACCCGTCTCCCTCGAACGGCTCGAGCCTTCCGTACAGCGGCATGGCGGCAGATGCGGGGGGCGTTGTTTCGCCGCTCTCGATGGTGTGGGTCGACTCGTTGACTGTACTCGTCGCCAGGTGTAACGAGCGTGTGGCGCCCTGCCTTGCCTGGTTTCGTTACCTCGCCAGGTTCGGCAGGCAACCTTGGTCGTGCGTGAATAATAAACACTGACGAGCGCGGCTCGGCAGTTCGCTGTTACCCCGCCATGCGTTTGGGTCGTCGTTGTTGGAGCGCGGGCGCCTCGGCCCCCCCTCGTCCACGGTCCCCGGTGCAGATAGTGACAGGGTGACCTGGTGTTGAAGCAGAAGCATGTCCTAAGTGATTCCAGTAAAAAATTTTCAGTTTTCTTGGCACCAGTGTGGATAAGACTGTACCGGATTGGAGAGACAGCCTCTTAAACTATGTACAAGCTCACGGACTTGCCAGCTAGGACCATTCTGTGGACTGGTGCATGTCTGTGATCTCAAGCTCTACTAAGGCAGAGGGAACGAGGGGCCCGAGGTGAACGCTTCTTCGCACCCGCAGGCTGTGGCACCGGGTGTCACAGCCTGACGTTCGAGCTCAGTGCGACGCCACTGAGCTCGAAGCATGTCACTTAGGACGTGCTTCTGCTTCAACACCAGGTCACCCATTTCGTACTGAACGTCCCGATGAGAGCGGTCATACAGCTCACACTTGTGATCTCGGCAGAACTACCTCTGTCCTGTTCATAGGGACAAAAGAAGAAATTTCTGGAGCAGAAGCTCTTGCAAAGCGGAAAGAGTGAAGCCAGAATTTGCCCCTCATTAATTTCAGCAGCATGCTCATTTCTGGTGGCGCCTGCTTAGAGATCCTGTTGTTGTAAATGCTAGGTTAATTATAAAGCTGAAGATCTCATTCCCAACCGTATTGAGATTTGTATTGATGACTCGATCTCCAATAAAATGTTTTCAGCCTTCTTCAAACCTGTAACACAAAGACACACGTTTGCCTGTTAGCATGGTGAGGCATGGGACGAATGTGCTCTCTTTCCTTTGCTGACATTTTACCGTGGCTCTACTAGGGTAGCCTCTGTGGCCGCTATCTTTTAGGGGGCATTGCCTCACTGTTGAGGCATAATTTCCACAGCAGCAATTCTTTTTAAACCTCCTTGGTGGGGCTAATTTTGTTGTCCATGCTGTCTGATGTGATGCTCCTCCCGTATTCAGCATGCAGCCTTCCAGATTGAGCATGCGCTGTCTTGTGAAAGACTAGCCAAACTACATTCGCAGACCACCCATTGTCAGCCATGCTGCAACAGTCAAGTGACAGACAACTGTTGTCACTTTCATCACCAACGGCCAGCTGTGTGCGAAACACTCTTGTTTCCAAGAATAAAAACATGGAATTTAAGCGCTCATTTCTTTGTTTCACACGACCTTAGTGACAATGAAGCCAAAAGGTATAGGGGACGCTATTCGTACCCTTTTCACTGTAGTGTAGTAATTATGACACGAAGGGACTGAGCCTCGATGCTCTACCAATATAGCTATGGTCGTTCTTTCATTCACATTATCGAGAATTTTTATGCATGCAGTAATTCCACTCCTGCGCCAAATTGGATTTACTGCGCCATCCTGATAATATTGACGGAAATTGTGCCAAACTCCGCCAGAGGCTCGGCTTTGGGGACGTCTATCACCGGCAATCACACCGCCAGTGCGTGAAAACATATGCATACAGCTTGATCGTGGGGCCGCCATAGCTACAACCATGGACCAATAATTATTCCGCTGAATAAACAGCGCTCACGCATGCCAACCGAGTAAGCCACGATGCCATGTACGGTGCCGACGCAGCTTCTGTTGTGCAAGTTGGCTCGACGGCAAAGCGCATTCTCTGCAGAGGCTCGTTACGTCTAGGCCCATCGGTAATGATAAAGTATGGCGGCGATTCATTGGCGTCTGTTCCATAAATGTTGCTGGTAGCTTGCGTCAAGCGTAATTAAAGCAGTGTTCAGTAATAACTACACGCATGCCGCTAAAATGCCTCCCTTATGTTTCGGGACATCACAGAATGAAACCTGCCAATGCTTGCAAAAGATATATGGAACATCCAGAAGAGCTTTTTCATAATTCCTTCCACCAGCACATCCGGATTTGTAATCGCTCTTGCGGTAAATATCCACTGACAGGTTCTGCCCTTTCGAGCTCGTGAGTGCTAGCGTCCCTATTCGAATTTCTTGCTTGCTTTTTTAAAAATGTCATCTCATTAATAAAAGCATGCCTCCTGGCCGGAGCAGCCGCAATTCGGTTTTAATATGCGCAGCTTTCAGTACCGGGCCCGTTGCTGATGGCCGTGGCGTCGGAAGGCCCACTGTTAAGCGGCTATGCCATGTTACACGTCCACCCCTCGCTTTCCAGGGTCAATAGCTGACGGTTAAAAAAAAGATGACAGTTTGCAAAGCAGTGAATGCAATACCAATAAATTTAATTGTTATACGGCGAATGCAAAAGGGACCCTGTGAGATGTTTTTTGCACTGCTCCCTAGAGGGCACTAGGGGCCTGTTGGCATAGCCGTGTACAGCTTCGCGGTGAAAGGAGCCTGTTCTACCACGCAGTTGGACGGGACACTTTCACGGCTGGAAGCGGATCTTCCAGGCAACCCAGCGCATGCGCAAACGGAAGCACTGCGAGAATGCTCCTGCTAGAGCACAGAGTGGCCTCAGAGAGAGGGAAGGGAGTGTCGCAGGAGGTTCGCTTTCTGAGGCTAGCCAAGTGATGTCCTGTTGCGCCCAGCAGTACAATCGACCGAGAAGAAAAAGTACCGGGCTTTTGCCTTGGAGTTGTCTTACGGGAATGCATTAGGGACAGTGTAACTCTTTAGCATTGGGGCACTGTTGGACGTCACCGCGTTTGTCTACCATTCCTGCTGATAACCACATAGACGTATTTAGAGGGTTATTTCATAAAATATAATTTGATTGATCTAGTGCTCTGTTTATTTGCTGGTGTCGAAAATAATCGCTGAAGAGGTTATTCCAGAACACTTGACTGCATGATGCTCTTATCTTTGCAATATCGAGTGAAATAGGGAGTGCTTTTGAAATTTCGCACTGAGATTCGCAATGAATCTAAATATTTTTAGCTCTGCATAAGAGCCCCACAATAATTATTAACCCTTTGAGGGTCGAATTTTTTCGCGAAATCCAGTCCAAAAATGTGTAATTTTTTTATTGCTGAAATAAATTCTTCAGACGATTCTATTTCAGAAAAAGATTGTCTAAAATTATTTTTCGTGACCGTAATGTGACAAAAAAATCATTTTTGTTGTTACATACACATGATTTATTCGTAGTAAAATCAAGGAAAATCCTAAAGAAAAGAAACTTAACAGTTTCTTATAGATAAAAATTCTGCATTGTATTAAACACAGCTCACAGACATACAAAAATAAGCGCACCAGAGTACTTTTCCGGTAAAAAATGTTAGTGCTCTAACACAAAAACTTTTCAGCGTGTGATAGTCTATGAAGCATGGCTCACCGCGCACGCTTTTCAGATATCGCTCCTTGATTGTCATCGGAGTCTGAACACGTAAAAAAATTGTCATCTGACAAACTGAAATCCAATGAATCAGATTCTTATTCGCAACTTGGGGAATAGTCCGCATCGGTAGAATCGCTGCGCGACTCACCGGCAGCAGAGCAACGGGCGCGCGCTTCCATAGCGTGCGAACTGCGTCAGTGAGCGCACGGAAAAAAACTCTATGGTTGTGCGCCCGTCCGGAAAGCAAAACGAGTGAAAAAGCTACAGTAATCCTTCGTCTTATCGCCAACAAGGCGCAGTTAGATTTTCTGAGACCCCAAAACAGGAAACGCAATTATGGCGGCGTCGTTTGTGTAACTTCAGCGCTGCACGGAAGCAGATGTACTCGTGCCCCGGGAAGCAATAAACGAGAGAGTAACAAGCGGTCACCCTTTCAGAGATTAGAAACCAAACAGCCATCAGCTTTGCGAGCGCAAGAAGCGAAAACCACCCGAAGGACGAAACCGAAACCTGCCGGACCGCGTGCGTGCGTTTTGATGCGCAATTGAAAGCCGCCGCGCCTCTTTGGAAAGCAAAAAAGAAAAAACAAAAAGACGGAGAGACAATCGGCGCAATAAAAAATTCCATGTATTCCCGAAGCGGCCCGCTGCGCGCTAATCGCGCGTACCGAAGGACTAAAATAAAGTTGTTCATCCATCCATCCAACCGTAGCGTGGCAGCACATTCCAAGCAAGAGAAATGATCGAAAAAGGTGCGTTTGAAACCAACCGCGCCGCGGGCGCGCTCGGTTGCGCAACTGGTAGCCGGCGTGCGGCGCGCCGTTTTGCAAAGCATAAAAAAAGCAACAACGAAGAGACATCGGCGCACGAAAAAAATTCTACATATTCCCAAAGCATGGCAGCACATGCAAAGCAAGAGAAATAATCGAAAAAGGCGTGCACTTTAAGCCAGCTGCACCGCGAACGCGCTCGGATGGGCAAACGAGAGCCAGCGCGCCATTTTGGGAAGCAAAAAAGAAATACAACGGAGAGACATCGGCGCATGAAAAAAAATTCCACGTAAACCCGAAGTGTGGCAGCACAGGCCAAGCAAGAGAAATGATCGAAAAAGGCGCGCGTTTTAAAAATAAACGCTATGCCGTACATGTACGGCGAAAACTCCTTGGTACCAGGAAGCTTCTGCCATACATGTATGGCGAAAACCCTCAAGGGGTTAAGGTGCTTGAACTTAAGTGCAACTTGTTTCTCCAGTGTACTCCAACATGTGAAATTAGCTGCTCCAAAGTGCTCCCAGATGCAAAATTACTTGCTCCAAAGTGCTACAATTGGAAATTCTTGCTGCTGCAAAGTGCTCGAAAATGAAACTTTTGCTGCTTTGAACATTGCTCCATATCAAAAGTCCTCGGTAGCATCAGTGTGCATGCAAACCTGGGAGTCGGCGCCGCCTACTCGAAGCCCTGACGGCGAGTGTGGAACACACATTTTTGGCCAGCCGGCGTCCATAGTATGTGATATCTTTTTTTAACAACGCAGCTGTTTAAGCAGATCGTTAGAGAGCGAATAGAATTATCATCATCATGAGCCGGCATGTGCTCTCTTCGTTCTCTTCTTCATCGTCGTTGTCGTCTTCATTTGCTGCTTCACTGCCAGAACACATGTGCTGATTTCTCGGACGTGTGGATGCAATAACTCTGATGGGCGAGAGAAAGAGAGAGAGAGAGAAATTCTTCAGCGAAATATTTCTTGCCGAGGCGAGATTCAACCCTGCGTACACACGATCTGAAGGCGAGCGTCTTAACCATTCCGCTATTGAGGTACGATCGCAGAGCATAGAATAGCCTTATACAGTATCAAGGGTGTAGCCAGGGGGGGGTTTCAACTCCCCCCCCCCCCGAATTTTTTCAATTTTGCTTGCATATATATACACGCACACATACAGATGCACGCACAAACATACATAAAGCGTGGTTGAACCCCTCCCGAATAAAATTTCTGGCTGTACAGTATGGTATAGCAAGGGGGTGGGAAAGGGAAGTGAGGGAAAGGAGGAGGGGAGAATGAGCACAGAGAGAGAGAAAGAACGAGAATAGAAAGATAGAAGGCAAGGGAACGACTGCAGAGAGAGAGACATAAGAAGAGAGAAAAATAGACAAAAATCGAGAGCAAAATTTACAGAGAGAGGAAGAGACTGAAAGACAATAGAAAAAGGAGAGAGCAAAGGGTGGGAAAGAGAGAGGTGAGAGGGTAGAAGCCTAGCCAAGCCATGAGCAGCTAAGTTTAAGCTCCACTGTGCACCACTTAGTGCCAGCTGCGCTAATATTTCAACTCTTTATGCTCTCGGTAACTTGTGCTCCGTCGTTAAGAACTTCTCAGGTGGGTCTGTGCCACAGGAATTGGGAAAGCCCCACTACCGAGTACAGCAGGTGCGAGCCTTAAACGAAAACTGTGCTCGGTGAAGTGAATGAGAGAGAGAGAAAGAGTTGAAGAGAATAGTGAGAAAGTGATAGAAAAAAATAGAGAGAAATAAATAAAAACATACAAAGGTAGAAAGAACAAAACAGACATGAACAAGAGATGGAAAAAACAGAACAGGACGCAAAGAGAGAAACAAAGAAAAAGGAGAGAGAAGCAGAGAGAGAGAAAGAAACAAGAAAGAGAAATAAAAAGTCACAGTTTCGCCACTAGGGCAAAGCAATGAATGCGATAGCAAGAAAAGCGGCCCGTGATGGACGCACTGCTACGCTGCATAAACAACTGCGCCCCGGCAGCAACTATACTCGCGGACAACTTTTCTTGGCAATGAAGCAAAGGCTACAGAGCCACAATGCACGTATCCTACCACTAATGAATGTAGTCCCACAAGTGCGTCCGTATTTTCTCCGTTAGATATATAGAATACTCCTTCATTTTCTACATGTAGCTTTTTGAGATGGAACGCAGTGCTCACAAGCGAGATATATGTATTTCTTTTACTTTATACATTGTCACTTTGCGTTTTTGCGTGCGTGAAAAAGTCGTGTCTTTTACCCGTACCTTAGACGCTAAGCAGCGTTAGTGTCGAAATGCAGCGCTAGCCATGACTTTCCAAGGCGTTACGAGACGCCTGCCAAACCGGACTACTTCGTGTAGCACTACGTGTGCAGACGCTCCGCTCCGTAGCTTTCCCTTCATTGCCAAGAAAAGTTGTCCGCAAGTATACCACCCGAGTAGGCAGCGGAAGGGCAAGGTTCTCCCTGCGCAAATATTAGAAGAAGCAAGCAAGCTGGCCGACGACTTTTAAATGCGCCCGTTTAGGAAGCCTTCATGTGCGCCCCTCCGTGCTTCCATCAGACGCACGGAGGCGCGCACATGAAGGCTCCCTACGCCCGTTGCGCTCCTCGTGCCATCTCGCTGGTAATGAAGTAATGCTTATAAGCGCCTGCCGTCTCTGAGTCCTGCCAGTGGTAAAAGGTGTGTATATAACGCTCGCTGTTAGCTACCTGAAGGATATGCTCTTTGTGGCGTAACGGCTAGCGCCACGCGCTGCGGAGCGAGAGGTTGCTGGTTCAATTCCGCGCTTTGGAAGCATTTTTCTGATTTATTTTTCTTTGGGACTTTTATATATATATATATATACATAGTTATACATATACTGTGCATAACGGTGGCGACGGGGACGGCAAAAACCAGCCGAGACTGTCCATATATACTAATTGCTATCGCAATAAAAAGAGCAAGAAAGAGAAATAGAGAAAGAGGGGAAGGAATAGAAAGAAGCAGATGCAAAGAAAGAGTTACAAGAAGCAGAAGAAATAAAAAAACACGCAAGGGTCACCCAGCTGCGTGCTCTTCCTTCAGGCTTTGCACCACTGGTGCAAAGCTGCAATAATTTCCTTCACGAGCTGACCAATAAGCCCTGGCATACAACAGCATCAATTCTGCAGGAACGAGACCTTCGCTATGAATGAATAAACGAAGAGAATTTAAGGGCTGTCAGTCGTTGGTTTGCATGCCCAGAAATATCCGATAATGTGGATGGCTGCCATAGTTTCAGTTGGAAGAGCATTGTGTTGCAGATTCAGTCCCTGCTGGCGGCAAGTTGTCTTTTTCATCCACTTTATTTTCTTCACATTTGCATCATAATTACTACAATACAGTTAAAAGAGAACAAATAGCAACCCATTATGGTCGTTTTTTGCAAGATGTCTTTTGCACAAATGTTTCCCCAAGAAAATCAGGTTTTTGAAGTAACACTTGTGCAACTTCTCTGGCTCAAGTATTTTTCGTATTGCCCAGTAAGTGCACCAAAAGAAAGAGAAAAGTGCTTTGAGTACTACTGTGTTCTTGCGCAGAGCTTCCGTAAAATTTCAATTTAGTTTCGTAGTGGAAATGCGACTTCTGAGGGCCTTCTTACACGCATGCAGCAGACTTGATTAAATGCATTTCAACCGCCTGTTAAAACTCGCTCAGAGTGACTTGATTTGTACTCAGCCAGGCTCTTTTAAACTCTCCATAATTTACAGGTTGTGTCTAGAAATGTGTCCGAAAATCCTCAGAAATAAGGGAAATGCAATATATGTTGGATGCCTTCACAATTACTTCTTCTCTAGCTGCAGGCATCCTAGACATCATTTGGGGCAGTAATTAAGAAAGTTAAATTAATTAACTTTCTTAATAACTGCCCCAAATGATGTCTTTAACCATCTTAGGATGCCTGCAGCTATAGAAGAAGTAATTGCGAAGAACCCAATGTAGCTTTGAGATTTCAAAAAAGCGGCCTCTAGTAATAGTTATGAAGTAATGAAATTCAACCATATGCAGCAGCGAAACTAAAACTGAAATGTGGAATAGTGCAACTGCCATAGCCTTCTGAGACGTCCAGGATGAGTGAGTGTCGTTACATCAACCATTAGCCGACTTTGTTGTGTGGGTGTGTGGGCTGCATTTGCAATTATAGCATGCATGGCACACATATGTTAATGAATGTAGAAGAACTACACCTCTGTAACTGTTGTCTTGAACGTCATTCTGGTCGTCTGCTTGTTGCACTCATCGGTGGTTTGGTTTCGGTTTTGCCATTGGATTTGGTTTGATTTTATTACGCCACAATAATTACTAGAGCCCGCCTTTTCTATATCTTAAAGCTGCGATGGGTTCTTCATGTGAGGAACTTCTTCAATCTGACTTGACGGCCTAACTCGACTAACGTTTTCAGATACGTAGATGATTTTTTAATTTTTATGGACACCGATGTTGCATCATATAAGAATGACGCTCTTGCAGTTTTAGACCTGATGCGGAGTGGTTTCAAACATTTTGAGCTTACTCATGAACTTTCTGAGAATTGTGAAATCAGGTTCCTTGACTGTAAGCTATTCCTGAATAATGGCCGCACTTGCTGGATGTATCAACCGCGTGGAAATAAGCCTGTTTTGCCATTTCATTCCGCGCATTCTAAATTAGTTAAGCGAGGTATCGCAAAATCTTGTTTCATGAATGCCTTGCAAAAATCCTGTGTGCACAAGATTACCGAAAGCTTTGTTGAGCAATCTTCAAGGCTGACGTCAGCTGGATACCCTGACCACGTGCAAGTTTCCGTTGCCGAAGGCCTGCTGCGTGAACTTCAGGCCAAAGGAAACGATAACGTAGTCCAACCTGTCACTGCTAGACAGGCTTTCGCCGTGGTTCCTCATATGCACAAGATAGCGCACAATCTTAAGAAAGTGGCACAGCGAGTTAATGTGAAGGTGGCAAGCTGTCCGTTCCTCCGTCCAGACCCACCCTTGGTTGCACTACTAAACGTGCAAATAAATTTAGAGATTGTATCTGTAATGTGGTGTATCAGCTGCAGTTATCGTGTGGAAGATATTACGTCGGTCAAACAGGTCGTTGTATAAATGAGAGGCTGAAGGAACATATGTACAATGTGAATCATTATAAACAAGGATGGCTGTCCGTTCACTGCAGCACGTGTGGCTGCCGGCCAATATTTTCAGAGTGTACTATTGTTGCTACATGCAGGGATCGCACCACACGCGAGATCATAGAGGCAGAAAAGATATGCGCATTGAAAGATGCTTGTGTTAGCACCCCTTCTGTCGCGCTCACCGATAAAGAAAAGTTGTTCCTTCGCTTGTCGGTGTGATGTACTTATGCATTACCATTGTGTTTCGCGCATGACTAGTGCAACTGGTGACTGTATAAAAGCGAAGAGCTTCGCAAGAAATAAATTGTTGGCAGTTCAGCGCTCTGTCTCGTCTCTTCTATTCCCTCCGGTCGTTTGCGCTGTTAAGCACTCTTTGTCATGTTATACCAACACGCCCAATCCTACTGTCTCTTATATTTCAACTAGTATTTGTCATGAGCAGTCTTTGTTGCGAACATGAAACAGGTATGCATTATCACAAAGAAATAAAATGTAATGAGGTACTCGTTCATTGTTTCTTTTATTTGTTTAAATAGCCAGAGGTTTGTTGGGAGTGTAGCAGCAATGCATTGTGCTGTTCCACATGTTCATAATATCTGCTGAGACCAGCTGTTGTGTCCTTGCAGAGATAGCCCCACAGCACGTATTTGCACTGGACTTTGAGCAGAACCCGCTGGACATAAAGACTGATTACAGCATGATGGTGTATGCAGAACCAGTTGAAGTTGTCTACAATGAGGTAAGTCATGTGTTTGGCATTTATTGCAAAGCCAAAGTTGATAAAACAGGATTGCATGCGATTGACTGAGCCCTCTTGTGTAGACAGAGCAGGAGAGCATCTTGTTTCTTGCATCAATTGAAAATCCAGCCCAAGCATTCCTTCTAAACTGATTTTCATTCTGTGAGCTCAAGAGGGCGTGTTTGTCCTGTCGCATCGTTATTGTCATCCAATTATTGCGCATTTCTAGGATGTGGTCACGTGACCGTGACAATGAAGTATGCAGAAATCAAACCGAAAAGGATTAACTGTCTAATGGGCGAACTTGTGCCCAGCAAAAGAAGTAACACTCAAAGCATAACGATATCGTTGGTCACGAGAAACTGATAGACGGTAGGACATGTCGTCTTTTGGACCTGAGTGGCTGGTGCTCGTGCCTTGGCTCCACAGCAGACTCGACCGGTCGTCTCCAAGTTTCCCAAACATTGCTGCATGGCCTGTGCTCAGCGCTGGTTTTTCTTGTGGCTGAAGCCCACTCTCACAAAAAAAAAAAGTAAGCGCGTGTGGCAATATTTACCCTTTCAATGGGGACACAAAAATGTACAAGCACAGTTTTGAAGATTGATCACTTTGTCTACTTTGTACTGTCCCTGTGTATTTTTGCATCTTAAAAGGTGAAATGGAGTACCAACACGTCAAAACTCGAATTCTTTATAGAGGTTACATTCGTGCATTGTAAAAGTGGCTCTTGAGAATAGCTTTGAAGAAGGCCTCCTTCCAGCAGCATCACCGGTCACTCTGCTGGTGTTTCTCGGCTTCCTTGCCGTTCTACTCATGATATCCTTGAAGGAATACTGCTGCTGTGGGGATCGAGGTGCACCAACGCCTCTGCAAGGACATTTTTCCTTTTCTGCTGATCCTTTCCCTCTCTCGTTTCACCTTTGACGACCACCATGCACGTCTCATGGTGGCACTGCGCACGATCTTGGAGCCACGAGAATTGATGTGGGCGAGGGGCTCTCTCTCCCCGCAAAGTGCAGGGTAAGGTTCAGTTTTCCTCCCCGGCTGCTTTGGGAATCGTTCGCACTGCAGCCTGTTGACGGTGCTTTGGCACCCACAGTAGGCGCGTATACCTTGTGCACGGAGCAAGAAAGATAGGAGGGGGCACTCCGGGCCAGTGTCAGCGCAAGCATGTGCCGCGATAGGATCAACCTGGGAGAGGAGATTAGCGAACGTGCGTGCAGCACGCCTTGCGGCGATGCAAGGAACTACGTGCTTTCATCCACAAAAGGAGAGTGCGCGTGCCCGCAGTCTCCGGGCGTGATCTGCTGCTGGCCGCTTGCGCTACGTTGTCGTGTGCCGGCAAAAAAGTTTTTTGCCAGAGTGGTTTGCCCTAAGGAAACAAAGTGCATGTAGAGCATCTTAGTGCTAATCTTTTTTATTATTTATATTTTGCATCAGACGCTTTTCAGACGACAATGAAAGGAAGAAAGTGGCAAACTTCAAAAAGCAGATGATCTGCAATCGTAGCCAGGTGCATGTCTAATGTCCAGGGTGTCTACCAACCGGGAAAACCGGGAAAACCGGGAATTCTCAGGGATTTTGGGTAGTCTGGAAATTCTCAGGGAAAACTCAGGGAAATTGTGCTCCCATCAGGGAAAATCCACAGTAACTTTATTGAAAGGCACCGAGAGTCGTGGTAGCGCTGGCTCGATATTTTGTGAACGCATTTTTCAAATCAAACGGCCGCTGCGGCTGCGGGGAGGTGGCGAACCTCGATGCTGTCATCGCCTTCAGACCTTTGAAGTGGGAGAGAATCAGGCTAATCGTGGCATGCGGGAACCATGAACCACGGCACATCGTATCGCGCAATGTTGTCAGGGTGTTCTGTGAGTACGCGGTGTAGTTCTGTAATCTTTCTCGCGCGTGCTGTGCGTTAGCGCCCGATATGGTGTTTTTGTGATCGCCGCGTGTCAAGTAACAAGCATGATTAGTTGTAGAAGCGGTAGCAGTAGATGTAACGAGCTTGAGTTATCTTGCAAGCGATCGCGATCGTTCAGGAAGCGGATGTCTTCGACAAGGCTGGTATCTGGCAAGCCATCGCGATCGGCGAGAAAAAAGACGACGCTTGTTGGCTGTTATCGGAGAGCTCGCTCGCTCTGATCCCGAGCTTCAAAGATGCTATTGAGGACTCCTTGAAGAATAGAATAAATTTCCAGGTGAGAGCCAGCGTGATTAACGGGCCCATTCACAGCAAGTGAAAGCTTTTTTTCTTTCTTTTTTTTCCCGATGAGGGCACTGCTGAAACAAGTTTTAGGCAGTCGACCGATATTTTTGTGGGCTGCAGCTCGCAATTACCAGCCACACCACGTGCATGTTTGCTACAAAGCCGAATTACAAAAGTTTTCAGAGCCAAGGCATAGCAGCGACCGAAATTCGCGACACCAGCACGGGTCCCATTTGCTCGATTCGGCGCGCGATGTCGGAAAACAGTAACGTTTCCACCATAATCGGATGTGCCGTAATTCAGGCTGTTGCCGTGCTTTCATGCGATCTTAGCCCGCAGCTATATTGCTTTTTTTGCGATAGCAATTATATAGACACTCCGTCGCGAATTTTTTGCCTTCGCCATGATCTTCCTTATCAAGTCCAAATCGCGATTACATCACCCCGCGCGTCGTATACTCCATGCGCGAGTGAAAGCGCGCGGGCGCTGCCGACGAATGGGGCTTAAGCAGAGATGAAACGAGCCGACCGTCTCGTTCGCGCGATGGGCACAGATAGGAGCCGGCGGGTTGGGGAGGTGGGGGGGGGGGGGGCTGCGTGAGTCCGACAGGAAGTGCGTACTTTGTACCAGCGGGCGTGGTCGCGTGCGCCGCGGTATCTTTAGTGGGGATCAGCAGACGGCACATACCTTTGTAGGTGTTGTGCTCTAATTGCAAAACTTCCGTTGAAGCCATAGCAGTGGCGGATCCAAAGGGTGCGGGGGCGTATCGGCGATACCCCCTCCCCTTAAGCCAGTCCCCGCCCCCTCCCTTCAGTGCCTGTCGCCCACCTCCTTTGTCAGGCTGCCTGTTGAGTTTGCCCCCTTTTTCAGGTTGCTTCACCTGCCACTGCCCGAAAGGGGTAAAGAGAATCTTGTCCCTGCTCTCTACCTCTCTCATCGCTCTACCTTTTCCTGCTTCCCTATGCACATTTACAACGAGGGCTTCTTAGGCACCGCCATAATTCCCTCCAGGCTGTTGTAAATATGCGTGACCCACCAAAATGCACTGCTGAGCGGGGGCTTCAGCCATTGTACCCCCCACCCCCTCCCTCCATTAGATACCTGAATCCGCCCCTGAACCATAGATAGGGCACTTCTCTTAGTGCAGCGGCTGCGTTTCCTAAAGGAGCGAGCTCCTAGCCTATATTCATATAAAATTCCTCTTTGTTGCTATCGGATTTACTATTTTGCTCTCGCGGTGAAACTGTGACTCTTTTTTTCTAACGTGGGATGGTTTTCGATGTTTTGCGTTCGTGGAGAGCAAATGGTTCGGCTGGGCAACATGGTAGCAAAGGCGTTGCATTGCTCTGGGCAACGCGCAAGGATTTTACAACAACCCGCAGCAGCAGAACAAGTGCAATTCCACAGTGCATTTAACCCGCATTTGTTTCGTATTTACATGTGATACTCTGGCAAGGCATCTAACTGTGATTGCTGCACCTCAGGCTCAACAAAATTGATTTTTTTTCACGCAAAAAATAAAAAAAAAACGTTTTTTCATGTAGCCATATTAGTCGAACATTCTTGTGGCATCTTCAGTTTAAGATTAATCCTTCAGTAACTATGCCTTGCATGAAAGGTCGAATTTCAGTTTAACGAAGTTTCGATATAACGAAGTGAGTCGCCGCTTTTACCAACTTCGCTATATTGAGGTTTAACTGTTCTATGTACTATTCAAATGGGATTAAGTCGTTTTTATTTTCTAACGTGCGTATTAGAGAGTGACATCACCGAGCGACATGGTCTCTACCCATCTTGACATAAAACAAAGTTCTGCTTCACTCAGGGAATTTTAGCAAAAACACTCAGGGAAAACCTGGAAAACTCAGGGAATTTAGAAAAGTCAACTCGGTAGACACCCTGAATGTCACACATGGTGTAGCTTGGTGATTGGTTTGCAAGTTCTTTGATATAACGAAAGACGAGCATCTGTGCTTGGATATTATCATGAGCCATCAAAAATTGCCGATCATTGCGATACAGAACTACTGTGCTGGGAAAGAAAACATACATTTCTGGAGCACGTTTGGGCAGACGTGAACCGACCTAACAGCAGAACAATGTCTGCCGCTCGCTTCGAGCAGTGATAATCAATGCTTCGTATGTATGTCAGTTACTGTGCTTCTACTCTACGAAGTGAGCATTGACTTTGTAAGAGTTTGCTAATAAGCAACAGTGGGGCATAGATGGTTTGTCCACAAATGCAAATGTGGATACAAGTCCTGTGCAGAAAATGTTTTGCAACTGACCATGAACGCGTGCAAGAATGGGCGAGATCTATTGGAAGAGAGGATCGAGAACTGACAGCAAGCGACGTCTAGAAAAAGCATTTTCGCAGTGGAATGCTCAACAGGCGGAATACAATGCTAAGCTCAGACATCCTTGACCAGCCGAAGTTCTTGAGGCTCCTTGGGGTGGTACCTTGCATTTTTTAGGAATTTCAGCCGACTTATGCACAGCAAAAAAAACCAAGAACCGGTCGGAAGATGAAATCGATATTTGGACGGAAACCCGTCTGGTCAGGAACAGACATGAAGACAATTAAAACAACACTCTGACCGCGATTAAAAGCAAATAAAAAGCACGACGGTCGGAAGATTCCTGAAATTACCGATAAGGTAGTGCCAAACAAGCGAAGGTGGAGAGTACTTTGAGAGTACTCTTACGAGTTGGAAGTCCTCGGCGAACATACTGACAGTCTCCAGACTGCTTCAAACTTCCAGGTAGGCTGCGTCGAGGACGAGGGGGGCCTCTCAGCTTTTCGCATTTGTTTGTTGTAGCTCAACATTGAAGAATCTTATCACCAAGTTCCCGAACAAAACACTTGCGGGAAAAGTTTGGACACTAGAGAATTGCTTTTTTTGTGGCATAAATATATATATATATATATATATATATATATATATATATATATATATATATATATATATATATATGTAAGAAACTCTTTTATTCACGTTTCTGCAGGCAGGCTCCGCGGCATTTTTTTCGTCATTAGCGAGTATTGTACGGCATTTTAACAAACATCACGTGTTTGCTGAAGCATGCGAAGGTGAAAGAAGTGAACCACTCTTGAAGCGAACAGCTTCGTGAAATCATTGCGGTCAGTTGATCTCTCTCCCATGGCCCTCCGGCTAGCTTAGCCAAAGCACATCGTAACGTTTGCCGTCTCGTTTAGTGATGGCTGTTGTGTTTAGCCAGTGATACTCTGATATCACTGACCTAATGCAAAGGCGGCGCTCAGGCACCGAACAGTGGCGTGCAAGCAGACGACAAGAGCGGGCTCCGCGCTTCCCACGTCTGCCGCTGCAGTGCAGCAGTTCGGCTGTGGTTCTGTAGGTGGTGCTCTCACGACGTGCTCCCTAGGGTTACTGTATATGCTACCTTTAGGTAGCAGAGTTGCGCATAGGTCCGCCATCTTGCCCACCGTGGTAGCCACACTAAGCAGGAAAGCCACCTCTCTGGAATGTAGGAGCCGACGCGGCTGCTGCTGTTGCTGCTGTCCTCTCGGCCCACCGGCTCCGTGTACTTTCTCGTTTGATCATAACGCGTCGCTGGCGCAGTGACTTTCGATTCGAAGAAAAAAAAAAGAATGGAAAGCTCGGAGAAACAATAATTTGAGATGGAACAAGTGGAGATGGAACACTATCGCAAGTAATACTTTTGTTTTAAATGGCAATTAGAAAAAGTGCGACGGTCACGATTCTGGACCAATTAAATTCAGCCTAATTATTCGTTTCACGTAGTTTTTGATGCAGTGCTTCAAAAGATTAAGTGAATAGCTCGAGAAAACAAGTGCTAAAATTATCACTGTGTTTTACAAATAGCGCAAGCCCACGAGAATTTCACGTACGTCTAGGTAGATGTGGCATATAATAAACACTCGGTCATGCTTTAAACTTTTATGCCGCACAGTGCTGTGGAGATAGGTTTAGCACAAAGCTTACCCTACGAGGCGACCGTGAAGGGACGCGACGTTCTCCACTGCCGCAGCGAACAAACACGCTACGGCCCGGTTCGTCGGCTCCGGCACGGCGCAGAAAAGGCACTCGAGGCAGGATGTCAACAAACAACACGGGTTTATTAACCCAAGATGCAGCGCAGTACGACAGTCACGGGCTTGCAGGCCGTAAAGGGAACTCCGCAAGACCGATGGAGTACGCTTGCCAGCGGCGCTACGACTATCACACAAAGGGCAGCAGTCGAGCACGCGAACGAGAAGCCGCCTGCTAGAGCAGCGCGTGAACCTCTCGTGCCGGCCTGAGAGCATCTCCCGCGGGCAAGCCCGCGCGAGACAGAAGCGAGCTCAAGGGGGAAGGGGGTTGTCACTGGCGGCCAATGAGGAACGGCGTTGCGCAGTGACGTAAGCTAGCTTGGTGGCGTGAGCATGTGAGCATGTCCAGGCATGCCCGGACGCGTGCCCACGCGCCGGGAAGCCGACGCATGGCTCGCACCAGACAAAGAGGCGTGGCGCTGCCGCCGTGCTCGCCATACTGCCAATTAACGGCAGTCCCCGGCGCTCGAGCCGCGCGAGCTCAACACACGCGCTAGCTGGGGAACGAGGCGCCAAAGGGGAGGGCGCGCTCGATTCCCACAGTGCTTGGAATGAACCATGCTGTTTTGATAGACCTGTAAGGTTCATATTCACACACATCGCTTCCTTCACACAGTCACTCGCGCATATTTTTACCGTTTTGTCCCGTTCGATTTTTAATCAACCTTTGACCAGTGAGAGAGAAGCGATATATATCCTGTTCGTTATCGCCGGCTTCTGACGTCTCATGCGCAGCAGCCACTTGAGTCGGCGACGGACGACGGAGACAGACTTGCCACATGGAATCGAGAAGAAGGCCTTTCCGTGCTCTTGTCGGTTCGTGCAGTTGGTGAGCGCCGCATCCTGTCATTGTCACAACTTTGTAACACTGAGTCAGGGCATTGCGCCGCGCAGACGTTCGCAAAAACGGACAGCAGAAGACACCACCACAACAATGACAAACAATCCGAACTCAGCTGGACCGTCTTGCGCTTCGCCGGACGGCTTGATTTGGCTTGATACAGCGGTGGTGGCGCGGCGATCGCCAGCACCCGCGCGGCCGTGAAGTTGGCTTTCCCTAAAATGGATGCTTTATGCGCATGTGAAAGCGCTGGGCGAATGGTGGCGTGAGCGGCGAGTTCTATCAGAGGCGCAACTCTGCTACCTAAAGGTAGCATATACAGTAACTCTAATGCTCCCCAGCGAGACACTGAAAGCAGCCGAGTTTCCCCTCCGGTCTGTTCTTTCTCCGTCACCTTGTGCTAGTTTCGCTTTCGTGCACTGAAACCAAAGCGCTCGTGCATGGTCGTACTATGCCAAGCTGCACTTGCAAGAGGCCCACAAGTACAGTTATTGGCCCCAACTCTCGTGACCAGGCCCCGTGGTGATTGCGAGAGTGTGCAGCTTAGCCGTGAGGGACCTTGTTTCGAGTGGCATGTCAACACTAGCCTTTGCTTGCTTCGAGTTGCTGTGGTGCCAACCCCTTTCGTGTACTGTCCGCGTGCAGAAGCCCTTTGCTTCCGTTCCGCCCCTGTGGCGGGCATTGTCTTGTGTTTTGGGGTGCCGCCAATGGCAGTAAAGCGTTTTTGGGCTGTTTATAGAGAACACTGTGGATTTCGCCATGCAGCGGTTGGCACTTTTGCTAGCTGAGTGTGTGCAGAGTGGTGTGCGCACGTGTAGTACGCAGGCGACGGCATATGCAGCCCTCTCGATCGCTAAGCCTGTGATTCAGGGGAGTGGTCTTCCACTCCCGTGAATCACAAGGCTACCATAATGCACTGCCAATAAATCTCTTCATAATGAGGGGGAGAGGGACATCAGTTCCCTGTCGCTTGCATCTTTGGGCTGCGAACACAAACACTTCCGTTCATTGTGAATAATAGAGGCCAAATTTTTAGGCTATAAAGAAATATGTTTTAAGCGCCAGAAATAAGCAGGCAAAACAACGTTTTAGGCCTCCAACCTCGTAAGTATAGGCGCAATAAATTTTTACATAAATGCAAATAAGTTCAAACAACAACCTGAGTGACCGGTATTTTTGATAGGAAAACAGCAAAAAAGGAAAAAAGTTTATTATGGCATGAAGGCTCCAACAGTCTTGCAATTGTCTCACAAGACTGCTGGACTAATGACAATCAGTTGGCTTAAAGGGACACTAAAGGCAAATATTAAGTCGACGTTGATTGTTGAAATAGTGGTCCAGAAACCTCGTAGTGCTGCTTTTGTGCCAAGGAAGTGCTTATTTTGAAATAAAATCACGTTTTTAGTGGTCCGCATCGCGTTAGCGCGCTTCAAATCTCCCGCCTGAAAATACGACTCTCATACGTCACTGCTGCCGTGCCCAACGTTGCCCGCTTTTACTGCGCGGCCGCCGACACTAGTAGCAGCCGAGCGGAAGTAGCGGGACCCACAGTAGCAACAACGGCGCTGCGGCAAAGACTTGCTCGGATGGGCACATTCAAAGCCGTCACCAAGTTGCGGTTGGTCTCGTAATCCTCAGTACGAAAGTGCAACGAGCACACACGCAGAGGTTTTGACTGTTTAGCACACTGGCGCAATGGCATGACACTAAGCCACTTGGAGCGTAAGGGTTCATTCCGCGGCACCCAGTGAAAAGACACACCGGTTTCCTTGCTGCAGCACTGGCGTTGTGCACCATTCGGGCATCCGGCAATATCACACGCATGCGGCATTTTGTCGAACTTTCTGTCAGAGCGACGTTCACGAGCGCGCAAAACACGCACGGCAGTACGCGATCCCGAAACTACCCCTGAGACAGGCGAGGCACATGCAGTTCGGCGAAAACGGAACCTTTGAACCACGCGCGCCGTTCCCCATGGCAACGCCACGGAGGTTTTGTTTTCCATGAATCAAGCGGAAACGAACAAACAGCATTTTATTACGTCTTTTGATGCTCGGAATGTTCTTTTTTTACTGCTGCTAGTTTGATTACTAGTGATTTATTGTAGGCCGACTTCCCTACGTCATCGGGATCACTTCGAAAATGTCCCACTCGTGGCGCTCATCATGTGATACATTTAGCTTAATTTCTCGCTAAGTAGGGCACTGCTGTTGATAATATTGCCGTTTTAGAAGTTGTCATACATTGGGCTTTCACTCTGACATAAATTGTTATTTGCCTTTAGTGTCCCTTTAATTTGTGGGCATCGAGCGCGCCCTCCCCTTTGGCGCCTCGTTCCCCAGCTAGCGCGTGTGTTGGGCTCGCGCGGCTCGAGCGCCGGGGACCGCCGTTAATTGGCAGTATGGCGACCACGGCGGCAGCGCCAGGCCTCTTTGTCTGGTGCGAGCCATGCGTCGGCTTCCCGGCGCGCGGGCACGCGTCCGGGCATGCCTGGACATGCTCACGCCACCAAGCTAGCTTACGTCACTGCGCAACGCCGTTCCTCATTGGCCGCCAGTGACAACCCCCTTCCCCCTTGAGCTCGCTTCTGTCTCGCGCGGGCTTGCCCGCGGGAGATGCTCTCAGGCCGGCACGAGAGGTTGACATGCTGCTCTAGCAGGCGGCTTCTCGTTCGCGTGCTCGACTGCTGCCCTTTGTGTGATAGTCGTAGCGCCGCTGGCAAGCGTACTCCAATCGGTCTTGCGGAGTTCCCCTTACGGCCTGCAAGCCTGTGACTGTCGTACTGTGCTGCATCTTGGGTTAATAAACCCGTGTTGTTTGTTGACATCCTGCTTCGAGTGCCTTTTCTGCGCCGTGCCGGAGTCGACGAACCCGGCCATAGCATCTTTGTTCGCTGCGGCAGTGGAGAACGTCGCGTCCCTTCACGGTCGCCTCGTAGGGTAAGCTTTGTGCTAAACCTATCTCCACAAATTCAACAAGCACACTGCTCACATTCATGTTAAATGGCCACTGTCACTTCCTGGAGAAGCAGGCATGAAAAGAAATACTAAAATGTGCCATTGTGGGAATCATTGAAAAAGCTCTACTTCATATCTGGCTGATGCAATTAAATTAAGACGCAACAAAAACAGGCAAATGATAAATGCAAGAGAAATGACGATTTGCTAAGAGATTAACGTGTTCTTACACGAGGACTCAATTCTTACAATTGTCTCATATACTATGACATAGTTAGGTTCTTCTTGTTTGTTTCTTCCACTCGCCTCGCTGGTTGCGCGACATTTGCTGCTGCCGCCAAGGAAGCCGAAGACGAGAACTTTTCATCTGCTGGCACCTTGAGGAAACGACCGCTCCGACATCATCTGGATAGAGACGTTTATTCGTT
Organism: Rhipicephalus sanguineus; assembly: GCF_013339695.2. Taxonomy (NCBI): domain Eukaryota; kingdom Metazoa; phylum Arthropoda; class Arachnida; order Ixodida; family Ixodidae; genus Rhipicephalus; species Rhipicephalus sanguineus. The sequence continues at coordinate 169,136,408 of NC_051181.1, read as the reverse complement.
TCTCTTCTCCCCCTTCCTGTCACTGCACCCCTGCTTTTATTCCCTGTCTCCCCATTCAAACACTCTTACAGTCCAATCGGAAAGCAGGAGTAACTCTCTCCTTGTCTCCTGGTCGGCTGCCGCTGAACGCACCAGGCCCGGATTCCTCCTCGCCACCTCCTCGCAGGAATACCGCCTCTCGCCCGCTCGTCGGTTCGCCGCCGCCGCTCAGCTCCATTTCACCCCGGTTTCCAGAATGTTCGGCCTCAGGCGTTGACGGGTCGTCAATACAATAGGCCCGTGCATCATTGCCGCTGCCTTTGGCTGTCACAGCGAAGGCGCAAGTGTAACTTCCGTCCCTGTAGCCCGGCTCGGCCACGGTCTCCTGTAAGGCACCATAATTGAACCCCTCGGGAGACGTGAGTCCTTGCATCCTTTGTGACCAGCAGACAGTATTCGTTCCACCAACCGGAACTACCGCTTCCGTGTTGGCGCGGGCACGCCGGCCGCGGGGCGGGTAACAATATGAAGGTATGGAAAGGGAAAATAGACAACCACCCATTTGTAGCACGATGCCACAAGGAAATCCAGACGGATTTCTCAGAAATAAAGCCTCTTAGTCGCCGAAAAATTCGTCCTGGTCCGGGGATCGAACCCGGGACCAACGCCTTTCCTGGGCGGTCGCTCTACCAATTGAGCTAACCAGGAAGCTAGCAATTGGCAGCGCGAGGGCGAATTCATCGACAACTCGAAGCAACTGGACACATATTGCAAATCAGCTCTGCGGAATCCCGCAAGGTGGCGGAAGGGTTAAGAAAGGGAAAATAGACAACCACCCGTTTGTAGCACGATGCCACAAGTTGTCAATGAATTCGCCCTTGCGCTGCCAATTGCTAGCTTCCTGGTTAGCACAATTGGTAGAGCGACCGCCCCGGAAAGGCGTTGGTCCCGGGTTCGATCCCCGGACCAGGACGAATTTTTCGGCGACTAAGAGGCTTTATTTCTGAGAAATCCGTCTGGATTTCCTTGTGGCATCGTGCTACAAACGGGTGGTTGTCTATTTTCCCTTTCTTAACCCTTCCGCCACCTTGCGGGATTCCGCAGAGCTGATTTGCAATATGAAGGTATTCGGCGAACGTACGAAGTTCGGCCCCAACACCTCCCCTCCAACTGTGTTGCACTGTATCTATGACATGCGACACACACACTACCGCATATTCACACATGTTCACTGACTCGACACGTGAAGCACCACTGTCACTCGTACCCCATTGACTCTGCCCAGCGCACGCGCTGACAAAGCATGTCCCCCCCTTAACTCGCTGTCCCTTTTATGCATCATCGTTAGGAGTCACCAACCGCGACATTGCGTCAGCATTAGCGTTTAGACACCCCTTTTTGTGTTCAATTTCCAGGTTATACTTCTGTAACGCCAACGCCCAGCGTGTTAGCCTCGCGCTCTGCGGAGTGGTTAGAGTCAGAAATTTGAGTGGGTTGTGATCGGTAATCACCTTGATTTTAGCGCCAAACAGCCAAGCGTCCAACTTCCCCAGTGCCCAAATGATTGCATAAACTTCCTTTTCTATGGTGGTCCATCGGGTCTGAGTCGGGCTAAGCTTCTTGCTCAGAAAAGCGACAGGGCGCTCCTTACCCTCCAGATCCTGCTGTGCCAGGCATGCACCAACAGCGTAATCGGATGCATCTGTAGTGAGGATAAATTCTTTCCTCGGATCTGGGGCTTGCAACGCCGACGCCTGCACTAGACAGTTTTTCACCTTGTCAAAAGCTTCCTGCGCCTCTGTATTCCAAGGTAATTTCTGCGGAATACGTCGGCCAGTTAGGTTGGTCAGAGGCATAACGACTTTGGAGTACTCGGGCACGTAGTCCCTATAATAGTTGGCTAGCCCTAAGAAACTCCGAAGTTGTCCCTTCGTTTCGGGAGCCGGGATGTCCTTTATCGCCCGAACCTTCTCTGGATCGGCCCCGTGCCTGCCTGATCCCACAATATGCCCCAAGAATTTCACTTCTTGTTGTGCAAACCGACATTTGCTTACGTTTAGCGTCAACCCTGCCTTCGCCAGTGACGCAAGCACCTTGTCCAAATGTTCCAGGTGCTCGTTCCAGTTCTCAGAGTATATCGCTACATCGTCAATGTAAGCGCAAGCGTAATGTCTATGCGGAGCCAGTACACCATTGATTACTCTCTCTGTGGGCTCCAGATGTGCTATTTCATCAGGCTGCAGCGTCGCCTGCGCCTCTAGCCCGCATGGTGGGACCGGAACCTCTCGAAATTCCTGATCGCCCTCGAATATCACTCCTACTGCAGTTACTCGGGTGTGATATGAGCGAAGCTTGTTCGCGTGAATGGTTCTGCGTGAACCGTCATCGAGCTCAACTAAATAACTGTACGGTCGCAGTTTTCCGACTACAGTCATCGGTCCCTTCCACTTTGCCACTAGCTTCCCCTCTCCTTCCTTCTCGAGCCATAATACTTGGTCCCCTGTGACAAACTGTTTGTCTGTGGCCCTCAAGTTATAGCGTCCTACATACTCCTTCTGACTGACCTCACTCTGACGGGCGGCTCCTTCGCTCGCTTCTTTCAACCTACTTCGGGGCTTGGCAAGATATTCCGCTGCTGACATACCCAGTGATTCCGGAACTTCCCAGTCTCCTGACCAAGTCCTTTTTAGAATGGATAGGGGACTGTTTGGCACTCGCCCGTACATGAGCTCGAACGGTGACCGCCCTGTAGTCACGTGTGGAACCTCACGATATGTCCATAACAAAAACGGAATCATCCTATCCCACTCGCGTCCTACGTACTCCTTCACGCCTCGCGGCATCTGCGGCCAGTAAAATGAGCTTTTCACCCGTTGTAGTGTTTTCTGTCCTCCTAAATGACCTGCCCATGGTGAGTCGTGAGCCATTTTCAGCACTTCTTTGTGCCTGTGCGATGGTAGCACTAGCTGTTTGCAGGTGCGACCCGCGAGGTGTTCCTGATGATATAATAGCTCGTCCTGAACGAGCATACCATGCGTTCCGGCCTTTGCCTGCGCCCAAGCGTCCCGCAAAGCCAGGTCTGCTTCCTGAGCCTCACGAAACTCCTGTCGTTTGCTTTTGACCGGCTCGGAACCTTCGCTGTTGCTCTCCGCGGTTATGACGCCCACCATCGCCCGTTGCTCCTCGCGTGCCCCATCTGACAGCTCTACTACGGTTTCGGTCTCCTCGACTGCTGAACACTCGTCTGACACTATGTCACGTTTAACCCTTTCCTCGAGAAGTTGTGTGTTGGGCGTGATCAGCGCGTCCGTGCCGTCTAGCAGCTTATCTGTGATTGCACAAAGCACGGCAGACTGCACCGCCTCGGACATCATGTGAGGACTTCCTTCAGTAGCTATGAGCGGCACGTAAGCCAACTCAGCGGTCACCTGTTGCCCGAACGCTCCCGTCAACTTTATCTGCGAACCCGTACCCTTGTACTGAGGTACCACTGCCTTTCTAATGACGCTCACTTCTGCTCCTGAGTCTACCACGGCGTTTAATGACCGACCCGAGCTCTTAAGCGTTACTGTTTCCAGTGAGGGTTGTTTCTGCTCTTTACACTGCGACAACCTGTCTGTCGTTGCTTTTCCTAACCCGAATGCAGAAGCCGTCACTCTCGCGACCACTGGTCCGTTTTGTTGTCGTCCTGCTGGCCTAGTGCCTTGCCTTGCACCTAAGCCCTTATTGCGGCAATTCCTGGCAATGTGGTCGGTTCCCTTGCACTCAAAACATCGCCTTTTCCACTTTCCGTCCGTGGGTGTATCTACAGATGTTTTAGCTCTCTTTTGCCACTCCTCGACATTCGCCTTCTTTTGTGCTGCCTTGAACTTTTCACTCTCCTCGAATCTCTCCGCGAGCCTAGCCACACCACTGGGTAGCAAAAAGGCCTCCTGTTGATTACAAACGACGTGCGCTCTCGCTTCCGGGCTCAAACATTCTTTCAAGCGATCCGCGACCACTAGCTGCTTGAGTTCCTCGAACGTGCCTACCTTTGAACTTTGGACATAATAGTCGAAATAATTCTCAAGGCGCACGGCGAACTGATCCCAGGATTCCTTTTCTCCCTTTTTCGATCCCACAAATAGCCTCTTGTACTCCGCCGCCGAAAGCCTGAGACCCTCCAAAATGCTTGACTTAAGCTTAACGTAAGCTTTTCGCTCCTCTGCTGTCAGCCTGCACAGCAGCCCACGCGCCCTTTCGCTTAACTGTGGCAAAACTAGCCCGGCCCACCATTCGCTCGGAACTTCATACGACTCGAGCGTTGCCTCAACGTCCTCGAACCACATTGGCGCAAGTGCCTCTTGGTTCGGCATTGGTGCCAGTACACCCTTTAACAAGCTTGCAAATTTTAGTCGCCTGTCTTCCTCCAACCTTCCGCCGAGCGATAGGCTGTCATCGCCCTCGTTGGACACCGCCCGATCACGGGCTCGTAGCCGCTGGCTTTCCAGCATCAAGCGCTGCTTCTCCGTTTCCGCCTCAGCAATTTTCAATTGAAGCTGTAGCAGCGCTAGCTGCTGTTCCGACGCCGTATCTGACGTGCCATTACCATGACCCCCCGTGCCGCTGTCGGCGACTCCCAACGCCTGCAAGTTTCCTGCCCCGTCCCCGTTCATTTCCGAGTTGTCCCTTTCTCTGTCTCGCAAGTTGTAATGCTTTGTCATCGCCTGCGCCCAACAGAAAATCAAGAGGTACCCGCCTGAAGTAGCCTTGCGGTGCGCTCTTCCTCCTCGGAATCCGGTGGACTAGCCTTGCTTCGTTGATCCCGCAGCGCGGTAGTCAGTTGAAGGTGGTTGTCGTCAGTCTCGGCCGATGTCGCTCCCCGCTGTCCTCCTCAGTTCAGCCATGCAGATCCTGTCGACTGCGCCAGTTAGGTTCTTCTTGTTTGTTTCTTCCACTCGCCTCGCTGGTTGCGCGACATTTGCTGCTGCCGCCAAGGAAGCCGAAGAGGAGAACTTTTCATCTGCTGGCACCTTGAGGAAACGACCGCTCCGACATCATCTGGATAGAGACGTTTATTCGTTTCTCTTCTCCCCCTTCCTGTCACTGCACCCCTGCTTTTATTCCCTGTCTCCCCATTCAAACACTCTTACAGTCCAATCGGAAAGCAGGAGTAACTCTCTCCTTGTCTCCCAGTTGGCTGCCGCTGAACGCACCAGGCCCGGATTCCTCCTCGCCACCTCCTCGCAGGAATACCGCCTCTCGCCCGCTCGTCGGTTCGCCGCCGCCGCTCAGCTCCATTTCACCCCGGTTTCCAGAATGTTCGGCCTCAGGCGTTGACGGGTCGTCAATACAATAGGCCCGTGCATCATTGGGGCTCTTCGATTTTCGTACGTCTGGCAGCTTTCTGGCAGCCAGAGATAGCCAGAGGGTCAGCCAGCTAGTTCCGGTCGGGACAGGAAACAGCGTCTTGGTCACGTGTGTGGGAAGCCCGAGACAACCCGAAGCTGCCCCAGGATTACAAAATCGAACGCTGGGACAGCCAGCCTAAACGTAAACAAACGCTACCGCCGTGGCAGCAAACGAAACTTTGCGCCGCGTGCGCGTTGGTTTTTCTGCATTGCCCGCTTGAAAAAATGTGGCTAGGTTTGCTGAAGAGCTGAAGTGATATTCTCGAGCATACGGATTTGGGATACGATCACGTACGTTCGCAAAATCGTGCGCAACTCGCCCCGTCCGCGAACAAAACAGCCAGCTGGCGTACGGCGCCACGAAAGCGATGCAAGGTGAGCTGCCGCGCCGCTAACGGCTTAACCAGCTGACGTGTGCTTAGTACGTGTAACAGTCGCTGCACAACACGACGCGAAAATCTCGCGAAAGTGATCGTTTCCCCAATAGAGCTCGAGGATCTATCGCGTACTACGTCGCACACACGCGTTGACCAGCTTGCGTTTTGTCATAACTTGAGACGTGCGGCGGTATGGGTACCACGAGTGCGTGTTATATCTAAAATAAACTTCCGTGTGACGCGTCTTGGACTCGTTTTGGCAGATGTTGCCTGAGCCTCTTTTCCAGTCCTAAGTGGCACTCCAAAAATCTCATGTACTAGCTCAGCTTTTATTTGAGCTACTAGGTGATAACCGCGTACATACTGCATGGAATTCTTACTAAGAGGTGGAAAAAGACAGAGCCGACGATGAAATAAGCAACAAAAGGATGTATACATTTCTGAATTCATCTTCGTTTTTTCACATCGACGCGTCGTAGCATAACATTATACCATACCTCCTGTACTGGCCCATAGATCGAAGTACGCTTGCACGCCGTTCGCGACCAACGAGCATCACACAAAAAACAACGTCGCGATCGCTTTTATTCGATCTGTGAATTTTATCAACATCGAAGACCTAGTTGAAATAGTTAAGTTCTGACGGGGTTCACGCACACAAACGTACGACGGAGCGAAATATATCGATCACAATCGTCTCAGCTAACTGGACATAAAGCACACACAACACCACAATCGAATACTACTACGAAAAAATAAACTCGAAAGGGGTCTCCATGCGTTCGTACGAACGTGTACATAACTTTTGGTACATGTGCACGACGCAGTTAGAATGGTTAGAACGCGACAGTTCGCCGCGTTGTTCACGGAAGGAAACTTCACGGGACACATAAGAAAAGCAATAAACATATTAGCTCCAAATGCTCGCCGCCACTCGTAATCGCGCCATCTCGCACGGCGGAACGGCGCCGAGCGGCCCGAGCGTAAGGACAAGCAAAGGTGTAGTCCGCAAGCGCCCGCATTGCAATCCGTCGAGTCCTCACAAAGATGGCGGCGAGCGCGTATCGTCTCTTTTCGGCGTCTGCTAGCCCGAAACCTTCCAGAGAGCTTCCACGACTAAATTGTCCTGGAAGGTTCTGGCGACCCTCGGGCTCCCCGCGGGTCGCCAGAACCGTCCAACCTGAGAAAAACGAGCGCCAACCGGAAGTGCACCGTGGGGGGGTCGGAGCAACCCGAGAAAAACGAGCGCGCTCTGGCTGGCTCTGGCTGCCCGCAGGTAGCCAGAAGTGGAAAATCGAAGAGCCCCATTGCCGCTGCCTTTGGCTGTCACAGCGAAGGCGCAAGTGTACCTTCCGTCCCTGTAGCCCGGCTCGGCCATGGTCTCCTGTAAGGCACCATAATTGAACCCCTCGGGAGACGTGAGTCCTTGCATCCTTTGTGACCAGCAGACAGTATTCGTTCCACCTACCGGAACTACCGCTTCCGTGTTGGCGCGGGCACGCCGGCCGCGGGGCGGGTAACAATATGAAGGTATTCGGCGAACGTACGAAGTTCGGCCCCAACAGACATTATTTGAATTGTTCCGGCAAGACATCCCAACACTGCTGTACATTTGAAGTGCCCATGTATGAAGAAATTGTTTGGAGAACATGGAACGTAGCCTAAGAATCTGTGGAACCAATTGCGAACAAGCACCATTTCCAGATTTTTGGATTGAAAATTGTGCCTCTTGTCACTGAGAATGAGCTTATATGCTGAGAAGGAACACTTGGTGTCAACAGCTGTTACTGGAGCGTAGTTGGACTTGGGAACATACTATGGCTTGACCAACATTGCTATCCTAGAGTGCTCACCAGCAAGGACTCCTGAAACTTCTTTAACGACAGAAAATTGGAACTTTGCACGTGCCTTTTTTGCAACTGGTCCGTCAGGAACGGTGGCGATTCTTTGCTGTGCATAGAGAATTAGCCCAATTTTTGTAATTTGAGTTTCTCAGTTTCTTGCTATGCCTGAACTGTTTTTTACTATTTCTGAGCTATGTCTGAACATTTGAGTAGTGAATACAGTAGAACTGCGGTGATACAATCAAAGCATACACGAATTTCGGGGTGATATGAATTTTGGTGTGGTCCCGGCCAGGACCCATTAGCCTGCAGTGTAATGGCTGTTGTGAACTGATTTTCAGCCCGTATTTTATATATTGTGCTGGCTGAAAATCAATATTGTACTTTGTGTTGTGCCCACTATGACTTATATCATGAAGTCCAGTTTGTTTTGATTTCTCTTCATCTGTTGTGTTTCTTTTTAATTTTAATTTTACCTCCCTCCCATCATTGAGTTGTACGCTTTTCAGCGAACATTGGAGACGAAATATTTTCTCTTGCGTGCTTTTTACTTACTGTAACGCTGTTGGGTTTTTGTTCTAAGCATTTGCTGAACCATGCCTCATTTCAACCCTGTAACACCCCCCTTATGTAATGCCCTGTCTAGGGCCCTTAAGGGTTAATAAATGATGATGACGATGGTGACGTTTGATACAAACGTACGCTACCGTGCAGGTATGAACAAGTTCTGCCCGCGCTGTCGCGAAAGATGCGGCAGTTACGCGCGGGCACGGGAACCCAAACGTGCCACGCCGCCAGTTTGTTGGCATAGGCAATCTGCGGCGCGTCATAGCCTCCGAGATGGTGTGCGCGTGAATCTTGGAGGCCCTAATGCGCCTTCGTCGGCCTTCATGATTAGGTTACAGACGGCCTTGGCGTCGCACTTTTTTTTCTTTAACACGTCGATGCATGCTGCCGTACTCGAGGCAGCATCGTTTTACTGTGTTTACACTTGCCTGCCACGTTGATGCAAGCTTCCCATGAAACACAAAACCTCTATAAAACGTCTTTAAAACGTTTAGAACCTTTATAAACCTCTATAAAACGTTTTATAGAGGTTTCATGTTTCGTGGGTTGGTCCTCGCAATCGGACATCCTATGAAAGGTGGGCTGATCGAAAGAGGAAGCGGACGGTCTTGGCCAAGGAGCTGGCCCTCGCACCATCAACATGCACGATTGTTGGAGACGCGCACACCTGCCAAGTCTCCGATTTGCACGGGAGACTCCCGAATTTTAACATGTTTAATGCCGGGGTCCACCAGGACTTTAGTCACGTATTTCCGTCACAGATATGACATTGATAAAATGGACGCTAACAGATTGAGAAAGAAAAAAATAAGAAAAAGTTCCCCCACCGGGAATCGAACCTATGACCTGCTGGTCGCGACGGTAAGCGCCCGGCGCTCTACCGACTAAGCTAACGAAGCAGATGCCCAACATTTCCCAAACGCACCTTATATCTCTCACACATTCACACGGTGCTCTCTGTTGGTGGGGCAAGACGTGGATGACGCGGCGGGCCGGTGCCACCGTCTGTGAACGGTGACGCCAAGTAATGCAGCTTGACACTTACTAGCACCGATAGAGAACGATTCGGCAATGACGCAGTTAAAACATGGCCTCGGAGGCCATGGTTAAAGCATCTCGATACCAGCGAAAAACACTGGTCGCGCTACCATCGGAGAGCTGCTCTAGACGCAGATACGTTCTTTGCCTTTCGCTTCGTGTTGGCATGTGACGGCTTGTCGTCGGAGTAGTGCAGCTCCCACATGCACCAATGGTGTTTCTCTGCCACCGACTGCTTTGAGTCTGATGGCACCGACTAATAAAACTGCTACAATAAGCGCTGCAGAAAGGCAAAGATGTCAACGGGCGAATGTTGCACCTTGGTAGAGTGAGACATAGGCCAGCGGTGCGTGGAACGCCTGTGCGCGTTCGCGGCTCAAGCTGCGAACCTCTGGCTCCCGTGTTGCTGAAGTACAGTGTAGTAGTGTATGCATGGGCACAGGTGTTGGTGCCGTTACTCTCCTTCATTGACGACGCTTTGAAGAATTGCATATAGAGTACCAGTGTTTGTTATGTGCGTGTTGATGTCATCTATGCGCGGTATTCACGATACGCTGTATCCTGGTATTTGTTAAAAAGTTCAACTACCACAATGGTTAAATCGTGATCATGGGTGTTAGTCATCACGATGGAGATGTGCCACTAGTCGTCAGTGTGGGTGCATCCACGTCAAACGCTGCTGTAGCTGCCAAACACCAACAGACATTGTACAAGCTATCATATATCACTATACAGGAAGCATTACTTCTGTGAAGGCATGTTTCATTTTCGTGTTATATCGATTCCTACGACTGAGGGATAAGCCATGTTTTTTTAACAGACCTCCCGATTGTGCGGGCATGGCCATAAAGGTCCAAAAAAAAAACCCATCCCCAAGACCAACATTATAAAAAAATAATAACTACAAAAGACAGCACTTTTAAAATTTTCTGGCAATCATTTATTGCACGCAAAGCGCTCCTTAAGTTACTTTCGCTGCAATACTCTGGTGTAATGCGGAAAAGCATACTAAGATTTCTAAGGGGCTACTAGCTTTCACGGGTCACATGTCTGGTTCATTGATTACACACGCATGCACGTGCCGTATATTTACGAGTACAAGTATGATCGCTGATGTCTAAAAGCTCCACTGGTAATCATTCAGAGCTGTTCATGACGTTGCTATGACCCTGAGAAACAATAAATGAAAATGTACGTCAGCTTTTTTTTGTAGCATACTACTTTTCCATGTTTTTTGATGATACAAACTTTGGGCGATACGAATATTTCTGGTGGCCCCATTTTTGGTTTTACTGTACTTATTCAGGGTGTCACCAGCTGGGAAAACTGGGAATTCTTGGGGATTTATCATAGTCTGGAAATACTCAGGGAAATGGTGCTACCATAAGGGAAAAGTAACTTTATTGAAAGGGAAGGAAAGTCTCGGTAGACTCGCTGCTTGAGTTGTTGCCTTTTTCAAATGGTGCGGCTGCTGTGAGGCAAGGGCGCACCCCGCCTTCGCTCTGGCCAAATGGGAGGTCATCCGGATGATGTGCAAAACTACATCAGCTGCGTTATTTCTAGGGTGTTAACTTACCATTAATCTTATTTTCTTTTGAAATGTGGTTTCTGTGCATGGCAGAAGGCGGCGCACGGTGAAGCATCATTTGCCGCTCGACGCAAACAGCCTGGCCGCAGTATTCAAGCCACCCAAGCCGCGGCATCCAACCCGATTTTGAATGTGTATAAGTCGCACCGTTGTATAAGATGCACCGACGAAAAATTCAGAAAAAAACCACGACTTATACACCGAAAGATACGGTATATGCAAATATATTGTAAGTAGTATGTAGTAGCATGTGAAAAATGAGCGTATTATGGGGAAAACGTGTATGCAGTCGAACTTGTTTATAACGAACTCGAAAGTGTCGCGAAAAGTGGTCGTTATATCAGTACAGTAGACTCTCAGTAAACGGAAATCTGTTAAACGGAACTGCTGCTTAAACGGAACAACTGCATCTAATATAATTGGTTTCGTACTTGGATTCTGCACTCCTTTTCATCTCTCTGTAAACGGAACTCCTGTTAAATGGAACACATTTTCCTGGTCCCTTCAGGTTCCGTTTAACGAGAGTCTACTGTAGTTCGTTGTATATGGACTCGCCCTTAAGGGGAGATGCTACTCGAAAAAGGTTTTTTTTTATTTCTTGACCTAGATCTTTGAAATTTTAGATATCAGTAGAGCTTGCATTGCTGATTTCAAAACTGTAATTATTTTTCTGATAGCTATAGTAGTTCCAGAGTTACTACAACTTTGATAAGAAAATATAGGGTTTTTTGTGCACACTTTTAAGGTTATTAAAAATTTTCGCACAGAATCCCAATATGGCTCATTTTGCTGCAAATGAGCAGTACAATACTGAAAAGTACCTCAAATGAGAGATTTACTTGCTACCTTTTTTAAAAAAAATCAAGAGTGCCAAACGTATACTTTACAGCTCCCCTATCAGCATATCAAGTAATGAAACAAAAAATCTGTTACATATATTGCAACTTTATATAGATATCTGTATTCTAGAGTGGCTGATAAAGCTCTGTGCAAAATTTCATTAAGATAGGACTATTTTAAGTGCATGAAAGTTTGTGCACAACATGCGAAAATTGCCTCAAAATGGAAATTGAGAAAAACGCATTTGAAAGTTATAAATACATGTATTCTTCAATGTACAGTGCGATTTGCATGAAACTTTTTGAGAGCATAGAACAATTCACCCTTTAAACAGCCAGAGCACTTAAAAACGTCCAGCTCCATATGTTCTTCCTTCTCGCCGCTTGAGAATGTCCGATGCCTATCGCACGCGCGGCCACCACTACTTTCACATTCACGGCGAAGCTGTCACGCGAGCTGCCGCTTCGATAGCTCCGGTCTTCACTGGCACCGATGGGATGTCCTTCTGGCACAACACGCCGTGAACTATGCGCGGCGGAAAGCACTGACGCTGGGCATTCACTATTATCGCAGTACAGCTCGAGAAACGCAGAGAGGCCCTTGCGTTTGCTTGCGGCGTCGCGGACTACGAGTCCAGTAGTGCGGCACGTTGGACAAACGGCACCGCTTACCATCGCTGTCAGAGCACCGATGTCGCAGATTACACCGCTCACAGACCCACCACCACTCATCATCCTCTCATTTTCGAACTGTCCTATCTTTCTTTCGGATGCGCTGACGAACTTGATCGCGGCGTCGATCTCGTCGAAGTTCCCGCAAGCCCCCGTATCCACGCTGTCTTGATTAGGCCTAGCGGCCGGTGACTCGCATTCTTCTACGGTTGCTTTGCGCTTCGGCCTACGACGACGTCCTCGGTACTGGTTCTTGCTTCCGAATTTCCGAGCTCGAAAGTCGCGTTTCTTCGAGTGATCCATTGCGGACTACGAAAAACACACAAACGCACGGCAAGCGCTGATCGTCGCAAGCGCGCCGCCAGCGGGGCCGATCAGATGTAGCCAATGGCGGCCTCGGTAGCGTACCACGTGACCCCGGAGCGGCTGCAACTTGGCTGAAAACCGACTTCGAAACCGCTGTTTTTTTTATTTTCCTGCCAAAATACGAAACTAGGGGGACGCTTGTACACTAGGAGAAGGCTTGATCTACGTCACCGAACAAACCGCAATGGCGGCCGACGTCGAGTTCCCGAGAGGCGGGTTTTCAAAAATAGCCGTTGTATGCGCGAGTTTGTGATTTAGAGAGCTGCCTTGGTTGAAGCAGATCGATTTTTCACCGATTTCTCGTTCGAATTTAGCCTTGATATTTGGGGAAATGAGAGTTGAATGACCAAAAATAATTTTAGAAGGAATATCTCAAAAGTGAAAATTTCCGAAAAAATCGCTATTTTTCGACCCGCATCTCCCCTTAAAAACGTGCACTTAGCGGCGAAGCCGTTTTTTTTTTCTTTGTGCACATTTATTAAAGGGACACTAAAGGCAAATAACAATTTATGTCAGAGTGAAAGCACAATGTATGACAACTTCTAAAACGGCAATATTATCAACAGCAGTGCCCTACTTACCGAGAAATTAAGCTAAATGTATCACATGATGAGCGCCACGAGTGGGACATTTTTGAAGTGATCCCGATGACGTAGGGAAGTCGGCCTACAATAAATCACTAGTAATCAAACTAGCAGCAGTAAAAAAAGAACATTCCGAGCATCAAAAGACGTAATAAAATGCTGTTTGTTCGTTTCCGCTTGATTCATGGAAAACAAAACCTCCGTGGCGTTGCCATGGGGAACGGCGCGTGTGGTTCAAAGGTTCCGTTTTCGCCGAACTGTGCCTCGCCCGTCTCAGTGGTAGTTTCGGGATCGCATACTGCCGTGCGTGTTTTGCGTGCTCGTGAAAGTCGCTCTGACAGAAAGTTCGACAAAATGCTGCATGCGTGTGATATTGCCGGATGCCCGAATGGTGCACAACGCCAGTGCTGCAGCAAGGAAACCGGTGTGTGTTTTCACTGGGTGCCGCGGAATGAACCCTTACGCTCGAAGTGGCTTAGTGTCATGCCATTGCGCCAGTGTGCTAAACAGTCTGCGTGTGTGCTCGCTGCACTTTCGTACTGAGGATTACGAGACCAACCGCAACTTGGTGACGGTTTTCAATGTGCCCATCCGAGCAAGTCTTTGCCGCAGCGCCGTTGTTGCTACTGTGGGTCCCGCTACATCCGCTCGGCTGCTACTAGTGTCGGCGGCCGCGCAGTAAAAGCGGGCAACGTTGGGCACGGCAGCAGTGACGTATGAGAGTCGTATTTTCAGGCGGGAGATTTGAAGCGCGCTAACGCGATGCGGACCACTAAAAACGTGATTTTATTTCAAAATAAGCACTTCCTTGGCACAAAAGCAGTGCTACGAGGTTTCTGGACCGCTATTTCAGCAATCAACGTCGACTTAATATTTGCCTTTAGTGTCCCTTTAAAGTGCTAACAACCCCTTCAGTGACAGGCTAAGCCTTCTCGCGTCATGAAGCGACGCCCGCTGCGTGCTCACGAGTGAATTAACCGGCTTTGCAATGAGCTGACTCCGTTTCACCGAAGCGCGGTACCGCGACGTGGAGCCGATCATCCCTGGCTAGTTGCGTGCAGCGCGTCGCCTACTCGGGTCGCGGAGTCACTGTCGGGCCGCTTGCTGCATGCCGTATGCGCGCGTTTGTACGTTCTTTGTGCTTGCTTCACTCCGGACCGTGCACGGACGTGTGCGGCGACTAGCCTCTTCGTTCAACGCGGCGAAAACAAGCATTGTGCAAGCAACGCGCACTCTACCTCTCCGCGATGCTCTCGCGGCCCTGCACGACGATGCGCGGTGCACTTCAGTAGTCACCTAGTCAAACACGCAGTATACACTCGCTGTCAGTGCATCGACGTGTCTCGGTGCCTGCGCCGCTTAACAGCGAGCTACTTTCGTTTCTACAAAGCGACGCACACTTTAAAGCAGTCTCGCACGACGCGGCGGCGGGGAACTTGCGAACGGCAGCATGGCTAAGCATGGTGCGCTCGTACCGCCGTCAATCCGCAGTGTACGGTGTACGCCACAAGCTCGGCCGAGCAGATATCTACAGATGACTATGACAAGGTTGTCAGCTATAAGGCATAATGGCACGTTCTTCGACGGCCGCCACCTCGCCTTCACTCATTTCTGATGCTTATCCGCGAAGGCATCGCCGCAATCGCACGGGAGTCGTAATCACCGATTGACCGGTCTCTGCCGTTACCGAAAAGACGGACAACTTTTTGCAGCACATTGTGGTGTCGACGAGTTTAGGGACGCAGTGAACCTTTTTGCGATGGAAAGTTATCGCGATTATCACTTCTTGCATTTATGCCTTCTTGCGTGCCAAGGCATTGTTTAGCTCATCGCAGGCGGTCGTAGCTGCAGAGAACGGCGTCACGAAAGGTTACCGTGCGAAAGCTGACCACAAGGCTTCATGCTGCCTACTATTTTTTTTCCCCCTCACTGCCATTCTACCACTGAAGAAAAGGCTGGAAAGTGAGTGACCTCACTCGCAGCGTCCAAAATCTGCGTGCGGTGCTCGCCGATCTGGGTATCTTAGTCGCGAGTAAACTGCAGCGGGGCACGGGCAAGCGCGCACTCCTGTCACGCTTTAGAAGGCATGTTTTAACTTTTTTTATTTCGCTTCATATGCGCCATATTTTTACCGCGATCGTGTCTGAAGTGCACGTTGTAAAAGTAGGAGGCTTTTAAAAATGTTTGCTATATCTCGACGCAGCCTCAATAGTTAGCACAGGAAAATCGTAAGTGCACACAAATATGGTCGTTATAACCGATAGATTGTTATATGTGGGATCGTTATAAGTGGGTTTGACTGTATAATGAAGGAATATAATCCTTGTAACATGCCGGCTTTTTACGTCTTCGTTTGGGACGAAGGCATGCAGGAGGGTTAGGTGAAGGGTTCACCGATGGAGCCTTATCTAGCTCAGAAGAGTTTGAACCTTAGGGCTCACCTATATGCTGATCGTCAGAGAGCGAACACGGCAGAGTTTCTTGAGTGTCCATAGCTGACATATCTGTTTATGTGGAGGCTTCGAATGGCATCCAAACCAAGAAGTGAAGAACCTCCTTTGTCATGTAAAATGTGACAGTAGCAGTGGTATCATTGTACCGGACGTTTGTAGATTTGTAGGACAATGTAGGATTTAAGAAGTCTAGTCCCCGGAAAGTACTGCTTGAAATCTTGTAAGCTCAGCAATGAGATGGTCGCACCGGTGTCAACGAGAAAAAGAATGTTGACTTGGCCAACTTGAACCGAAATTTTCAGTGGCGAAGGGCGGCTAGAGCGTTCATCAATGTTTAGAATAGTAACTGTATTTGTTACTGCAGTATCTTGCACTTAAGCTACGTTTTGTTGCGAAGTTCTGATATTTGATGAGCGGTAGACAGCTCGGAAGTGGTGTCGTTTCCCGCAGGCAGAACAAGTGCGGTTGTGGGCAGGACAGTTTGGAAAATTTGCGTAATGTTGAGACGATCCGCATCTATAGCAGAAGCCCGATTCAGATCGGTGTGGTCCATCCTGGTGTCTTGCAGAATCCGATGAAGGATGGGGATGGGTGTTGTGTTGCGCGCGGCCATGTTGGCTTCCTCCCGAGTTGCGTCGGGGAGGTCAGCGGCCATGATTCTTTTGTTTTGGTGAAGTGGAAGCTCAAGTGTTTTTTCAGCCGTCTTGCTTACCCGCCTGAAATCCGACCCTGTCAACTTGCGCATTCGCGAACTCCTGCATTTCGAGTTCGGTACGCTCCTCTTCTTTTGCACTTTGGATTGCTTGTTGTAAAGTAAGGGTAGGACCCAGTTGCAGAAGTCATCTTCACACCTGTTGTGCGGTAATTCCGCTGAACAGCTGATCGCGGACCATGGAATTGACGGACGTGCCAAAGTTGCATTTGCTTGCCATCGTCTGTAATGCAGAAGCAAAGTCAGTGATTGACTCCCCCGCTAGCTGCTTGCACATCTTGAAGTAGTGACACCCAAGTATTTCGTTGCTCGGAGCTTTGAAATGGTTCTCGAGAAGCGTGAGCACTGCGATGTATTCATCTTCTTGCGTGCCTTCGTCCCGAGTCCCGTCGCTATTCCGCGCCTATTCTTGGGCATCTTGTAGTGTCCAGTAGACGTCCAGGCCCTCAACCCCCAGTGCATTTAGCGGCACACTCTTCTTGAGAGCGGGCCGGGCGGTGTCTCTCGCGGCGACGGCGACGTATGCCTGGAAAACACGGCGCCATTTAGCCCAAGGCACGGGAGGAGTACCTGGAGTTTGTAAGAACGGCGGAGGAGTAATAGCGGAGGTCATGCCGGAAACATGGTGTACTGAAGAGTCGCAGTCGGCAATATGCGGTGGCGAGTCATTGGTGCCAGCAAGCATTGGCCAGTCGTGCAGGGCGTGGCCGCAGTAAGTCTTTCGCATTCTGTGCAGCGTGCAAGTGGGGTGGTGCCCCGTAATGCGCCTAAAATGGTGGCTATCCACGTAGAGAATCGGCGGAAAATGCTGACGGAGTATGTAGAATGCTTACTGCTTGTTCATCTCATCACCAGTTTGTTGTGTCACCACCGGATACACCATCCGTTGGAACAAAGGAGGGTGCTTTCGTGCCAGAGCGCTCGCTGTTTAGTTCAGACCAGGCCGAGAACGGGGACGGGACTGCTCTTTATTCACAGAGAGCTTATAAACATTGGTTACATAAAATGCCCGTCGTGTGGCGCTCTGTACCACATCTTGAGAAACCGAAACTGGGCAACACCACACTAACACATGACACAGAAACTTGTAGGGTAACAAAGAAACTTGAGAAAATGTTGACACCATGGAGCATGCTATAATGCGGAATGTGATATTTGTAGCATTAAGAGAAAATTAGACAGCAGAGTGGATCAGAGAACAAGCGGGCATAGCCGATATGCTGGTTGACTTTAGCAGGCAAAAGACTAGGCCTGAGCTAGCCGCATAAAGTACAAGACAGGCAACTGGTCGTCAGCTGGGGCAACAGAAGGGACACAGAAAGATTGAAAGTGCAGCAAAGGACAGCAGAGAGTTGAATGGGATGAAGTTTGCAGGTATCATATGGAATCGGCTCACACACAACAGAGTACATTTGGCATCATTGGTCGAGGCCTTCGTGCTGCATTGGAAATATAATAGACTATGCTGCTGGGGGCTGCTGCTGCTACTGATGATGACGACTCATAGTCAATGAAGAAGAAAAAAATAATTCTTTCTTTGTTTTATTTGCCTTGATATTGTGTCTAGTTCACTCTGAATATTGGAAAGTATATATTTCTCTTGAGCGACAGTGCTTCAGTGACACTTCAGCAATACCACAGCTGCAATCGTGTCTTTGAGCAGTGTTTCTTGAGCTGCTTCCTAGTGTTATCAGGACTTGCCGTATTGTAGCTTTGGCTGAGCTGTACACTCTATCTCTTCCAGCATTCATTGTCGGAACTGCTGACATTTTTTAGTGTCCCATATGTGTATGACATGCACAGCCTTGCTGTTAAGCAGCTCAACACATTGGCATCATGGAGCAAGGCAGGCCTGCTCCATGCACTGACACATCGCAAGGTGAGCATCTCATTCTTGTCTTGTCTGCCCTTCCTTCACCATTCATTTTGCCCAAAAAGCCACTGTGGAGCTTAACCCATTGCGGTCCGTTATCGGCCCCTGCTGGACACATTCTTTTGTGGTTTATTCGCGCGTGCATTTTCTTACTAGTACATTATGCGCCATTTGTAAAAGAGTAAGTAAACTTCTTTTGCTTGAGCTTTGAGTCTCATAGTTTCAGACCAGAACAGATGAAAGGTGGGAAAAAGCTTCGTACCGCAAAAGGGTCAATAAGGCCCGTATTCTGGAATGCTCTCTACATCAGTGAGGGGCCTTAATGGCTTGAGGACACCTCATTACGTATTCTGGAATGCTCCTTACCAAGTTTCCCTCATGCAGGCCTTCCTTGGTGCTCCCTTGAGTTAAGGTAACGCTGGGGTAACCTTCGTGTCTTCTTACCTCGCTCCTCACACTGAAAGGGTGCTTCTCTGCAGTACTTTGTCAGCGATGCTGTGTTCAATTAATTATTTTGATCTAAGCTTTTTACTTCTGCGCAAGCCCTGTAACTATATATTTCTCCTCGTCACTGAAAAATTGCTTGCCAAGCATGTTTCTGAATGGCTGTCAAGTTTTTTCTTTAGGCGGTGTGGTAGGGTAGATCGACCAAAAAAGCGATATTTTGATTTCATTACTAATAAATATTACAGACTTCGAGGAGTGAAACCGTGCATTGGCGGCCGCATAGCAGGGCTCTAAGCTACTTACAAATGGCGCCCAAAACTGCGCTTCCTGATGGGGTTTGCTGATATTTTCTTTTCCATCATTCTTTCTGTGTATATGTATTTTTTATGATAGATATGGCTAGATTGGTTAAATGGATTCATTTCCCACCATTTACATCGGTATTTATTGCAAGTTTTCCCATCAGGGATGCTTTTGTAGCTTACTCATTGGTTTATGTTGTGAGCACTTTCCGCGCGCGTTTTTAAACAAAAGCGCGTTTTTCTCACAATCAGTTTTTGGAAAATTTTCCAAACTTGATGTACCTTTTTTGGGGAAAACTGTCTGACCGATTGCGCTGAAATTTTCTCACATTATACTCGAATCCCTTCCGAATAGCCTGAATCTAATACTTTGAGAAACTGCGGGAGTTGAAAGAAAGATGTAATGAAAAGTCTCAAATACAAAAGGGAGAAAGGCAGGGACCCAGACAGCAGTCCGGTTAGCTACCCTGCGGGAAAGGGAGAAAGGGGAGCAAAAGAAGAAATGATCAATAAATGTGCTGACACGTATGTCGCAGTGGCACTGCACAATAGTCACAAGTGTTCACAAAGGCCCGTAGTCCTTAAAAAGCACAAAAGTGGACTTGTGACATGAATGTGGGAACCCGTTCCTATCGCTAGGGATTAATGCCACTCCTATGTGGAATTAGCATGCCAAAGTTGACGGTCATACTGTTTTTCATTTTTGAGAAAAGGTACATTTAAATTTACACCCCAGCCTAAAATTAATACTCAAGTACAAGAACGTAAGAAAGGGTTAAAATGAGACATAGTGAAGAATACGAGGTGTGTTAGAAAAGTAATGAGACTGAGTTTGTACTAAACAAAGTTTTTAGTTTTTTTCAAACAACAATGTTATCCCTTTAACCCCGTAAGTGCTCTATTTTTTTGAAAATTTCTCAACCAAAATTGCCTATTTTTTTATTGCTGATTTCGAATGTGATTGTACTAAAAAGTAGCTAGTCGATGTTGAAAAAATATTTGTACCACATACTTAGTCAAATCAACAGAATAAAGTTTATTTCCAGAGGACAATACATAGGAAACCAGCTGCCTGCTGCTAATAAAAATAAAAACCTTCTAAAGAAAACAGTTGCAGACGCCACATCTTTCTTCACTTGTGTAGGCTAAGTACCCTTGGGCTATTTCACACGGGAAGCTTCGGGACTGAGTGGAAAATTTCAAAACACGGAATTACGCAAAGCGGCTTGTTGCAGCTCCTGCACCAAAAGCGAGGATTCGCTGGCGAGCACTCACGATGTTCGCTTCCAAGCTGTCGTCATCTTCATCGGGGGAGCTGCTCAATTCACCGCCATCGCTGTCTTCACTTTCGGGCACAAGATAAACATCTGTGTCCGAATCGTCATCACTCGAAGAAGATGACGAAAATGAAAAGCTTCTTTTTCGTGTTGACGAGCCAGCAATGCATAGGTCGCCACCACCGCAAGCCATGTTTTCATACAAAAACCGCGCACTTTCCGCAGGAGAAAAATAAATTGTCAAGTAAATGCTGCCATCTAGTGGATTACACGCAACCTAAGCTGTAGAAGAGCGCCTCTTGTCCTGAACGCTAGAGGGGAGTACCTATTCTGCGAGGATGAGCTCTGCTCGTCCAAAGCAATTAGGGGACAGTCTGGGCAGGGCGAGCTCTGTTCGTCCAAAGCAGTTAAGGGTTTAAAGTAGCCTCCTTAGGCAGCTATACGCCGGCGGAGGCGCTGTTCCCACTCTTGGTAGCAGTGCTGGAAGTCTTCAACTGGTATGGCTTTCAACTGGTCCGCCACAGTCTTTTGAATGTTCTCCAAAGTTCCAAAATGACATCGTTTTAGGACATGTTTCAATTTTGGGAAAAGGAAAAAGTCACAAGGACTCAAATCAGGTGAATAGGGGGGTTGAAGAACAGTAATGCGTTTTGAGGTCAAAAATTCACTGATGGAAAGGGCCGTGTGACACGGGGCATTGTTATGATGAAGCATCTACTTGTCTGCAATGTCTGGTCTCACACGAATCACTCTTTCGCTGAGCCTTTCAAGGACACTTTTACACTTGTAACTCGGTCTGAGGAAGCGGAAGGGATTAACAAACAGGTCCAGCGCAGGCCGTTGGACACAACATTGCCAGATCGGCTGCAGTGTTGCCAGTCTCATTACTTTAATAACACGCCTCGTACAAGCTTTCTCATTGAAGCCGCAAAATTTCACAATAAAATATGGGGCAGTTCCTGAGATATAGAGCTGAAACCAAGAGGACGTGTTTACCCTACCATACCCCATTGAATGCGTGCCGCGCAAAGAGGACAAGGTACACAGAGATGATGAAGACGGAATGCTTACTGCCAGCTGTTGTTTTGTACATGTGTTTTGTAGGAAGAGAGAAAAAGGAAGGAACAAGGCATGTGAAGTGGTGCATATAAAAGGGCCCCCTCATCGCCCACTGGTGTCTTCCAGGAATGACAGCTCGTGTTTGGATAAGTTGGTCAGCAAAAAAAGTGGAGCTCACTATATTTTGCACTTCAGGCTGTCACAGATCCCGGGGATAGGTTGAGAGGACGCTGGGAACCATAGCACACACGATTTAATCGCAACCAAGAAAAAGTCAGACTCATTGATCAGTAAAAAGCAACCAACAGTGATAACTTCACAGGGAACACTCTAAACAAATCTCCAAAAATAAACTAACAACAAAATTCCAAGTTCTTGCCACTTTATAACTAGTGTTACTGTCTGGAGCCCTCACTGCAGTCTGGCCACTTTGGCCTCGCAGTCGAGGAACAAACGGAACGCTTGTTTGGTTCCGTCGGTCGTAGTCTTCTCAAAGTCCAAACTTGCTTGTGTTGCATCCCAGGTGGATGTTGCCGACGATCCTGATGAAATCATTGTTCCGATGTGTAACGGCCAGCCAAGCTGCCGTAAGCCTTTTTCCCGGTCACCTTTGCCAACGTGGCAGCGTGTCTTTGTTGATTAGGCCTAACTACGAGCTCGGCCCCTGCTCCAAGTGGCCACATGACGTCCTGGAGATATTTGCTGGCTGACCTTTAAAGGGGGACTGCTGCTGATGTGTCCTGAACTGCTGCAAAAGGCCGCAGCATCTCCGAAGAGCCTCGCCCGAATGTCGTCGAGATCGACGGCCACGCCACAGAGTGCCAGCGTCACGGCCTCCGGAATCGAACGCACGCTTCTCCCATCGCCAGTGCAAAGCTGACAATGCAGCCTTCTTCAACTGGAGCGGCGCCAGCTCATCGTACTTCCACATTCGCTTATGGTTTGTGTCGCGCGTCGAGCCTTGTGCCACTCCGTGCACGTGCTCGTGCCCTTTCGAGTGCCTTACCAGTTCATAGTGCAATAGCGCAACAAACACAGGGACACAGGCAAGAGAGACGATACAGAGATACAGGCGCTGGGTTAGCGCCTGTATCGTCTCTCTTGCCTGTGTCCCTGTGTTTGTTGCGCTATTGCACTATGAATTCGTACCAACTAGCTCGGCTTTCCGTACTACTGCCTTAACAGCTTCTTTTTTCTTCGTCGTCGTCTTTGTGTGATCTCCTTACTCATGACAAAGGCTCACTCAGACTCAGACTGAGCATAATTTTCCTCAGCCGGACTCACTCGGAACTCAAACTCACCCAGATATTACTCACCTGAACTCACACAGTCTCACGGCTTGACCTGAGTCTGAGTGAGTCGGCACATAAGTGACTTTGCTGACACTCGGCCCTTACAAACGTGCACTATACCTCATCTCATCTCCAACCAATCTGCTTTGCTGGTAGCCATTTCATGCTTACAACTGCTTTTGGTTACAGAAGAGCCAGCCATTTCTCTGTATCATTTGGCTCCCAGATGAATTCATGCAAGGGTGCCTAAGTGGCTTTGCTATATACAACATCCAGCATCCAACATCCGGTGTCACAGCATCCTGGAATCTTGGTTCTTCTTAATTTTGACGAAAATTCATTTTAAAGAGCTTGTCAGAATGAAATACAAACCGTTCCATTCCCACAAATTTCACAGAGCGGAGTGTTGCTTTCAGTCATGAAGGACGATGAATTATTAAACCTTGCATTTTATTAACCACCCACGAACCAGGAGCCAAACGGTTTTGTCCACAAAGCACAGCGGCATGTACGCATATAGGTTGTATTGTGTGGGGATCAAGGAAGCCTTCCCTTTGTGCCTGCCCCGTGTGGCTCGACCATCGGGAACCACCGTTAAGAGGCAACAGGGGGGCAACAGCCCAGGGCTTTCTCATTGCAATCCTGGCTTCTCCCTCCCCTATGTCAAGACGTCCTGGCGTCGTCGGCGTCGCACTAGCACACATTGCTGTGTCACACACTGCCTCATTGGCCACCACTGATGGCTCCGGTGTCTCCCTCTCCACCTGAGCTCTGGCGCTTAGTGGCCGTGGGAGAGATGCTCTCAGGCCTGCAACGAGAGGTTCACATGCTGCTTTAGCAGGCGACTTCTCGTTCGTGCGCTCGGTGGTCCCCTTTGTGGGGTGGCCGTAACACAACAGGCACGCATGCTTGATTTGTCTTGCAGAGTTACCCTCTGCGGCCCACAATCCTGTGACTGTCACACTGTACTGCATCTTGTGTTAATAAACCCACGTTTGTTGACATCCTGCCTCGAGTGCCTTTTCTGCGCCGTGTCAGAGAGTCGACGAGCCTTGTGTCTTGTGCATGTAAAGAAAAATGCAAAAGGTGGGGTGAGTATTGGGGGCAGATTCGAACGCACCAACCTCTGATCATTTAGTAGCATTCAAGCTCACTGGCTGAGGGTTCCCAATATTCCTACTGCCTTAATTATGTGTCACCTCTGGCCTCCAAGTTGCTGCTATATTGAGGCTAGTTATGAATAGAAGGATTAATAGGTTTGAGTGATTGTAGTCCAGTTTTATGCATCTGGCCACTAGTAAGCACTGGCAATGAAAGAACAGTTTGCTGAAAAATGGAGTGTCATGGTCTTTGGGGTTGCCTTGTTATGGCCCACACACATGCGAGGACAGTGATGGGGATATCGTGAAAAATGGGGGTACGAGATGAAGGGGTCCGCTCTACGCACGGCTGGTGCAGAAGCCTAGCTCCGGTCCCAGCCGCAAATAGTCGTACCGTGCACGAGTCAACGTCCCCTTCCCGTAGCGCGAGTCATTGCAGCTACGACGGGTTCGGGCGAATAAGGCAACAGGCTAGAACAACAAACAACACTTTATTGCTACGCTAGCAATAACGCGCAAATGTCGCGTAGAGGGATAGTCCGCTCTAGTAGAAAACAAAGGGTAACGCTTACGCCTTCGGTCGATGGTCGGCTGGCGGGTCTCGGGGCGGTGAGGTGTTACCTCGGAGGTCAGCAGGGCGCGAGAGGCCGTCTCCCCGTCTGCTCGGTTGTTTTATTCACCTCCCGTGTCCCTCCCCACCGCGAGGGTTGTTTCCCTCGCAGGGCGAGTTCCCTTTCCCGCGAGCCGGGATGCGAGGATTAGCGCGAGGAGTGGCGGGAAAGAAGGGTTTGTCCGGAAAGGGCAACGGTGCTCCTCTCCTAGTGGTCCCTTGGCTCCCGCCGTCAGTTCGCGATCGCGCCAGCCTTAAGGAAAGGAAATGGGCGCGCGTGCTCTCCCACATCCTCCTCCCCTTAAGAAAGCCCTCGGACGACAGAGACTGAACCATGATAACAATAAAAAAAAAATGTTTGTTTTTCTTTTTATTCGTCATCGAGGAAGGCAAGGAGGGCGTGGTCCACGTCCATGCCCTCCTGCCCTGGCGGCTCTGCCGTGGGTGCCGCCGGTGCCCCCAGTGGTGTCGCCGCAGCCCCTAGCGCAGCCACGGTCGTGTCCTCCGTCGTTGCCGTTGCCGCTGCCGTCCCGGCCTCCGCCGGCAGCCCCTCGGGCGGACCCGCTCTCGCCGCATGGCCAGTGGCTATAGTTCGTAGCCACTGAGCAAAGTCCGCCTCCCGGGCCGCCCGCGCCAGCATGGCCCTGGCCGCCTCACTGGGGCGTTCCTCGGAGGCGTCGCGGCGTGATGGCAGGGTGTGTCCCGTGCGGCGCCGGTGCAGCTTACTCTGCGCAAGAGAATCGTGCACCATTACGGCGCCGCACGGACATAGCCGTGTTCCTGCGGGCACCGCGAGGCAGGCCCCGTTTGCCCTCCGGTCCGTGTCCGCCACCGTCCTGCCCTGGAAAAGGCGGTACAGGCGGGCCGGAGGCGTCCCAACGCGGGCCCTCTCCTGCCGGCGCCAGGGCCTCGACGAGACGTACGCCACCGGGGGGTCCACTCCATCCTGGCTCGTCCAGGTGGCCACATCCCGGTAGCGGCTCTGAGGCGAGGCGGCCGGCTCTCTCGGCTGGGCTGGTGGTTGAGGAGAAAGGGCAGCCGGGTAGCGGCGGTCAAGTGGCGGGGCGTACGGGCGGCGTTGTCGCCTGCCGGGGGTCCTCCGCAACGGCGTCTGCTGCGATGCCTGGGCGCGCTGGGGCCGCGACGACCATAGAGGGAGTGGGGGCTCGCCGTGGGGAGGTGGTCTCTCTGAGACGTTCCAGCGGCTATTGAAGCTTCCATGTCGGTCCATCTGTTTGGTGAAAGTCGACACAGAAAAGGATTAACACTTGCAGATCATGTTGTGCTTGATTCGTTGCACCCCGCGTAGAACATATCAAACGCGGCCTACCATGCAGAGTTGTCTCCGCCTGCTTCGCAAGAAGTACCGCGGTTCGGGGCTCTTCACTCGGTTTCGAGCGTTCTCAGCCGCCGCCTGCGGCTCGGAGGGGGACTGATAGTCGTCCCCATGCTCCTCCCGTGACACATAGCGTTTCAGGTTGCATACGTGCACTGGTCCGCCGCTCGGTTTGCCTTTCATGTTCGCGAGCCGATAAACCAGCGAGGAAACCTTCTCTCGCACTCGGTACGGCCCGGACCATTTCGGTGCCAGCGAGGCTCCAAACTGTTTGCTAGCGTCGCTAAGAACATGATGGCGTCGCAGCACCAGATCACCCATTTCGTAGTGTACGTTTCGATGCGAGCGGTCGTACTGCGCCTTCTGTTGTGCCCTAGCAGTGCCGAGATTACTGCGTGCTTTGCGTAAAGCTTCCGCTAGCTTCTCACGCAGCTGCGCTGCGTATTCAGCTCGTGCTGATGACGCCACTGGCACTCCACTGCGATCCGCGAGTACAGTCTCCATCGGATTCGGCAGTTCTCTCCCCAGGTTTAGAAAAGAAGGCGCATACCCATTCGAGCGGTTCACAGTCGATCGCAACGCAAACCCGATCTCTGGAAGGTAGGTATCACAGTCCTTGTGCCTTTCAGAGAACCCGACAAGCATGTGCTTGATGTTGCGATTGACTCGTTCCGTGGGGTTCGACTGAGCATGGTAGGTGGTTGTTCTCTTGTGCTTAATGCCAAGCGCGGCGCACGTGTCAACAAACACCTTCACAGTAAAATAAGACGCGTTGTCTGTTATCAACTGCTCAGGGAAACCAAACCTGGTGAAAACCTCCATCAACTTATCCAAGATCACTCGAGCCGTCAGCTTTCTAAGGGGGACAAGTTCTACCCACTTAGTGAAGTGATCCGTGACCACCAGCAAGAATTTGTTTCTGCTAGGAGTTGTGGGGTACGGTCGCATTACGTCACATGCCGCGATTTGCCAGGGAGTCTGGCTGTTGATCGGCTGCATGAGGCCGGGCGGTCGTCCGCCTCGGGGCTTGACGCTTTGGCACACGTGGCATGAACGGGCGTAACGAATCGCATCCCGCTTCATGCCTGGCCAGGTAGCGAGGCGACACAACTTAGCATAAGTCTTAGGGGTGCTCGCATGCCCAGCAATGCACGAGTCATGAAAGTAGCGAAGCAGTGCTCCTCTGAACTTGCGCGGTATCACGACCTTGAATGACTCACTTGTGTCATCGTCGGATGGGATGTACCTCAGCAGGACGCCATCAGAATCCAGCAGATAAGAATGCAGCGCGCTCACAGCATTACCAGCTGTTGCCGAGCGCTCCGCACCGACAGCAATACCAGCTGCCCCCGTGTGCGCGGTGGCCTCGCCACCCGGCTCCCGGAGCCCGTCGAACACCTTTCGACAAAACGGATCTCTCTGCTGAGCTTCTAACAGCTCCCTTCTGCTGAAAACAATCCCCGCGCTAACAACAGGCTCCACGTGGTTCACGCTTGTGCCTTGAACTGACGTTTGTTCTACTGTTTCCGTTAGCGCTACGTCGAGTGTCTCGCTCTAAGTCCGTTCCGGGTCAGTCTCGTGACGGACTGGAGCACGCGATAGTGCGTCGGCCGCGGCATTGTTCTTGCCCTTGCGGTAGCGTATGGTGAAGTCGTAACGCTGCAGAAGCAATGCCCAACGAGCCAGGTGGCCACTCGGTTCGTTCAAGCGCCGCAACCCATTGAGCGCCATGTGGTCCGTCTCAATAACAAACGCCACTCCGTCGATGTAATAGTCAAACTTACGGAGAGCGAGAACTATCGCGAGACACTCTTTCTTTGTTACCGAGTAGTTCCTCTCTGCCGGCGTCAACGAACGGCTCGCGAACGCAATCGGTCGGAGGGCACCTCCATGCTCCTGAAGCAAAATTGCTCCTAACCCCAGGTCGCTTGCGTCTGTTTGAATCACAAACTCCCTGTTCAAATCGGGTAGCTGCAGTTCAGCCGTGTTAGCCAGCAACTTAGTGAGGCGACGCAGTGCGGCCTCCTGCTCTTGACCCCAAGCCCAACGCTCGCCTTTCCTCAAGAGCTTTGTCAAAGGCGCCTGCACTGCCGCGCAGTCTGGAATGAATTGGCGATAGAAGTTCGCCATCCCCAGAAAGCGCCTCAGCTCACCGATGTCTTTCGGCGACGGATGGCTGACTATCGCTTCAAGCTTACCCTTATTCGGCAAAATGCGACCCTCGTCAAGCGTGAATCCCAACAATGTTATTCGGGTCGCCACTATCTGAGCTTTGTTCGGGTTCAGAGTGATGCCCGCAGACCTCAGCCTTTCTAGAACGTCTCTTAAGTGGCGCAAGTGCTCATCGAACGTTTTTGAGTAAACCACTATGTCGTCTAGATATGCGAGGGCGTGCTGCCACTTTGCATCTCCCAGAACTTGGTCCATTAGCCTCTGATAAGTAGCGGGAGCCCCCACCAAGCCAAAAGACATTCTCCTGAATTGGAAAAGTCCCCTGTGGCATATGAAAGCTGACTTCTCTCTGTCCCATTCGTCCATTTCGACCTGAAAATATCCACGACTAGCATCGAGCGTCGTAAAGTACTTCGCCCCGCCTAGGTTGGATACTAACGATGAAATGGATGGAAGAGGGTATGCGTCCTTCTTCGTAACCTCATTCAGCCTGCGGTAGTCTACACAAAGGCGATAAGTATCATCCTTCTTTGGAACTAGAACAACCGGGAAACCCCATGGGCTGTTAGACCTTTCGGCCACGCCTGTGTCGATGAGTTCGTCCAAGGCGGCGTAAAGTGCTTTCCGCTTAGCCAAGCTAATCGGTTGGGGATTGCATTTCCAAGGTCGTGCGTCACCCGTGTCGATTGTGTGCTTGACCAGCGTAGTGCGGCCCGGGCGGTCAGTGAAAATCGCGTCGTACTTGTACAACAGCGACGACAACTGCACCCTTTCCCTTGTGCTTCTGTGTGCTTCTGCCAAAAGCGGGTGCACTGACCTTCCCTGTACCGCGGCACATTGTTCTGGCGAGGTTACTCGCTTACTCCGCGCCCTTTCCTGCTCTCTCACTCGCGCTGTTCCCTGCGATTGGCATGCTGTTGTCAATGCGGGTGCTTTTCGAGAAAAGCTTTAGCGCGTCTCCGTCGCGCTCTCAGTAACCCCCTCTTGCAATGTCAATGACAATACCTGACTTGGCGAGAAAGCCTCGACCCAGGATTAGAGGCATTGACAAACCGGGAAGATGGACAAAGCGTTGTCGCCTCATGCGTCTTTCCCAGCGGATCACAAGTCTAGCCGCACCACTCGATTGCGCTGTGCCCGAAGGAAGGCGGAACGTGGTGTTGCTTTGTCTCAAGCGGATATTGTTCTCGCAGAGATGGTGCAACACCTCGTCCCCAAATAATGAAGCGCTTGCCCCAGTATCCAAAAGTGCTACAAACTTCTTTCGAGCTATCGTTAACTCGATTAACGGTGCGGGCGAGTCTACAGCATCACCTGCGCGACAGACTGTTGGTGCTAGTGATCCGAGCGCATCGGTAGGACTACTGATCGCCGCGCGGTGCCCGACGTGGTTCACCGGCGGCGTCGTCCGTTTGCCAAACCGCGTGTTCGCTCCTGAACCGGCGTGCCGCCGCATTCGCGGGTGATGTGCGCCGGTGCGCCGCACTGGTAGCGAGGACCGCGGAAACCACGCTGGCCCGGGCGCTCGTCGCCGCGATCCGGCAGGCCTCGCTCCGCGTTGCGCCGCTCATCTGGGCTCGTCTCGACCACGTGCTCCTGCCGCGGAACGTCACGTGCAGGCGCAGCATGGGCCGTACGAAGCGCGTAAGTGTACGGGTCCAAAGCGCGGTACGTGCTCATCAGCGAACAATGCTGACGCGTTACCCCTAAACGCCTCTCAACCGACCGCGCCACCGTTCCACGCGCAGTGAGGCTCGAGTGACTGCGCTGCGGGTGGAGGCGGGCGATACACTCGCGCCGCAAGGATGTCCCCTTGTATGCGCTTCACCTCGGTGGCGAGCTCTTCTAGGTCTGCGTACTTGCATCCCCTGAAGTGCGCCGCAAAATTCGGGTGCGCTTGCCGTGCAACGCGCTCGACTTTCTCCGCGTTGGTGGCGAGAGGGTTAGCGAGGCGATAAAGTTCGTCCATCGCCCGTACGTACTCCAGCAAGGATTCGTCCGGATGCTGGGTGCGTAGCTCCAACTCCCTCCTCAAACGCCACTCATAATTCGCCGGAAGGAATTCGTCGCGGAAGCTCTCGCGGAACTCTTCTACCGTGCGGGCGCGATATCCGGTCAGTCGGAACCATCGGGCCGCTTGCTCTGTCAGCGACACCGGCACCACTCGCGCGAGAAGTTCGGCGTCGGGAAGCCCCATTGCCTGCTGATAGTAGAGGAATCGGTCGAGATACTCATTTGCGCTCCTGCAGTCGTGGTAGCCACTGTAGGTAGGCATGTCTACCTTGACACATGGTCCCGCACTTTGCGAAGGAGGCTGCGCTGTGTTTTGCAATGCGCTGGCTAAGCTCTGCATAACTGACAGCGCATTCTGTAAGAGTACCTCGCAGGAGGGCACACTACTGCCCGAAGGCGCGACCACATCTGCGGCTTGTGCCGAAGCAGCATATGGCGGCATCTCGCTGTTCGCGTCGCGAGGTGACGGGGCGCCAGGCGTGGCGCTCTCCGTCGTAGGCCTAATCCCTCCTAACGCTGTCGCTGCAACACCTTGGTTGTCCCGCGTGAAACAACCAAAATTTACGCTGTCGGAAAGTCGAAACAATGCCCCCGCGTTAGCCATAGGATCGACATTCTGCGACGCGACATCAGACAACATGAACAAATCCTGGAATTCAGACATGCCCGTTGTCCTACGTTGACGGAGCGTAGGTAGTTGCTCGCGTCCCCAGAACTAGCCGCGTTGCCAAATTGGTTAACGTTGGGCGCCAGATGAAGGGGTCCGCTCTACGCACGGCTGGTGCAGAAGCCTAGCTCCGGTCCCAGCCGCAAATAGTCGTACCGTGCACGAGTCAACGTCCCCTTCCCGTAGCGCGAGTCATTGCAGCTACGACGGGTTCGGGCGAATAAGGCAACAGGCTAGAACAACAAACAACACTTTATTGCTACGCTAGCAATAACGCGCAAATGTCACGTAGAGGGATAGTCCGCTCTAGTAGAAAACAAAGGGTAACGCTTACGCCTTCGGTCGATGGTCGGCTGGCGCACGAGAGGGCATCTCCCCGTCTGCTCGGTTGTTTTATTCACCTCCCGTGTCCCTCCCCACCGCGAGGGTTGTTTCCCTCGCAGGGCGAGTTCCCTTTCCCGCGAGCTGGGTTGCGAGGATTAGCGCGAGGAGTGGCGGGAAAGAAGGGTTTGTCCGGAAAGGGCAACGGTGCTCCTCTCCTAGTGGTCCCTTGGCTCCCGCCGTCAGTTCGCGATCGCGCCAGCCTTAAGGGAAGGAAATGGGCGCGCGTGCTCTCCCACGGAGATGAGAGCCAACGCTCCCACCTCATCGAAGATAAAAACGAAAATAAAAAAGAAAGTAATGGACGTAATGTATGCCGATGTGAGCCGAGACTGTGTAAACAAAAATGAAAAAATTTTAGTACGGCGTTGAATGCTCGCGTGAGTGTGGCACTCATTCAAAGTCTTTGCAAAATGCTAGAAGAAAGTGTTTTAATATAGCTTTTGTTTACAAGAATGTGCCATAAAATAGAGAGATTCATCATTTTAACCACTGAGACTGTGTAAGTAATAGCAAAGAATTTTAGTATGGCATAGAATACCTGTGTGAGTGTGGTGCTCATTTGAAGTTCTTGTGAAATGCTTCTCAAAACAGAATGTTTCACTCGTCAGCAACACTGAGCTATTATCTGTAGCACTGTGCCATAAAAAGACATCAGCAGTACAATTTGATGCAGATGGACGAATTACACAAGAAAGCAGGAATGAAAAACCAGCTTAAAGCAGGTGACATCAGCTATGCTAGGAATCCCGTTTTACCACAATCTTAAATGCCAAAGTTCAGCATGCTTACACGGCCAGCGCTTTGTGCACGTGCAGAAGGCTTTTCCTGCGCAGTAGCAGACCCGTTATTTTTTAGTGTGTAGGCTGAGATTTCTCATGATGGTTAGCGCAAACGCGACACAGACAAAGGAAGAAGAAACAACGACACAAGCGCTATCTAACAACTGAATGTTTATTGGAAAAATCACAAATATATATGTCTAAGAAAGAGAAAAAACAACAAACCCGCACATGCGCCAAAGATAATTGACAGATAAAAACGTGTCTGCTAACAAAACTACGCCCTTTCCAGGAAAGACACTTCCTCATCAATCAAAGCGATAGAGGGGCAGCTCACGCACGTGTCTTTCTTTTTTATCATCTCATAAGCCTCCGCGATTTCTCGAGTACGCTGGCTCTTGTGCCTAGTCACCACGACCGTTTTTTCCAGCTCAGGAGCACAGCCACATTGTCGGCAATGGAGGGCAAGGTGTGAGGACGGCGCGCCCTTCAAAGAGCTAGCATGCTCTCTCAAACGGACGTTCAGACACCTCCCGGTCTGTCCAATGTAGGAACTACCGCAGGACAAGGGTATGGTGTACACAACGCCGCAGGCGCAGTCAACGAACCGTGTGGCATGTTTCATAGAACACTCGCCATCTACTGACCTCGCCTCTCTTTTCTGCACCTGTCTGTCAATAGAAGCGCACACGCTTCCGAGCTTTCTGCCGGCACGAAATACGACATTGATGTCGTAATGACTAGCCACCTTCTTAAGGCGATGCGAAACAGTGTGCAGGTATGGAATGACGGCAAACTTGCCACGTCTTTCCGAAGGCAAAGCCGCCGCACCTGCACCATTCTTTCGCTCTTCTTCCTTTGTCTGTGTCGCGTTTGCGCTAACCATCATGAGCATATTCCAACTCGCCCAATTCGCTACCCTCCTACGGCTGAGATTTTGCATCCGATGTATATAAACTGTCTAATTAAAACAATAACTAGGTGATGATTACGTAGCAGACATGAAAGGAGTACTGACACGAATTTTAAATATTTTTGGGTTGTTGCTATAAATAAAAACGCAGACGTCGAAAACCCTAAAAGGAGTGTCGTAAAGCTTAGGAATGCATTGAATATATTTTTAACACCGCTATCTTAAAACAGCAATTTTGGTTTTGTTATCAGGGGGGCGGCTTCGCAGTGATGTGTGAACACAAGTCTGACGTCACGGGAAGACTGCAACTCGTGACATACTAGCAATAGCTGTCAGTTTGCTGTCAGTTGCACATGGTTCACATAAACAATGACGAGTACATTGTCGTCCAGAGACCCTGACAGTCGCACGTGGTTCACATAACGACGAGTGAATTGTCGTCCAGAGATTCTGACAGCTATTTCTGCGATTTAGGCTGCATGCAGGTCGCAAATTTCGCAAACACAGTGAACTGTGTTGACTTGTCGTGATAATGTCCATTGCAATGGGGCTGGCTAGCAGATGCTGAGTGACGAAAGCTTTAAAATCAAAGTAAAATATTTTATACGTGTTGTCTTGCTCCGGTGTGGAGAGCATTGATAATGCACACCATGGAAACGAAAAATGCCCCTTTTGAGTTGCCTCAAAATCTTGTCAGTACTCCTTTAAGAATTTGCCTCTTGCAAAGCATTGTGCTTTGTCACACGGTGGCAACGAGAAACAATCTGACAGACGCCACTGCATGCCTCGACTGCATTGCCACCGTACGTGAGAAGCTGATGAGCAGCGTGTGAGAAGAATTTAAAGAAAGTAGTGTTGGCTTGTGCTTTGCATTATATTTTGGCTTCCTTTCTTGAAGCTGGGTTCGTGCTGCAGAATAGCACTGTTGCTAGTGGGAAGCGGCACGAAGTGCACATTGCTGTAACGGTCAGCAGTAAGATAAGACATCCTAGAATGAGCTAGTGGTACATATTCATGTTAAAAGACGAGGTGTGCACACACGGACACGAGAGAGACACCACAAACGCCTTCGTTTGTGGGGTCGTGTGTCCATGTTGGCATGACCTGTCTTTTAACACGGATAAGACGACTGTTACATGCAACACAGAAAGAGAAAGCCGTGTACTGCAAAAGCTCTCGCATAGTATAAGCACTCTGCATCATTTACATGTTTTACAGCGTGTGATGGAATGGAAAATAATAGGCATAGCATTAGGAGATAGAAATATAACAGAGTGAATCTGATATAATAGTTGACATTAAGAGAAAGAAATGGATCCAGGAAAGCCACATAATGCATAGGACTGGTGTCCTTTGGAGCAACAACAAGGACGGCCAAAGGTCAGGTGGGGGGATGAAATGAGGAGATTGGCAGGCTCAGAATGGAGTCGGCTCATGGAAGACAAGGTGAATGGGAGGGAGAGAGTGTTGATGATGGTGATGATGGAGACACATGGAGTACCCACCTTCAGTATAACTGAGTTTGACTGTGTAAGCACTTGTACAAATGTATGTGTGCAACTGGGAAAGCTCTGTATGTTCGTTTGTTTTGCTTGGCTTCCTGCCGTTGTGGTGCTCTCTGTGTTGAGCAAGGTTTCTCGGATTTGTGTTTGTACAAGTTATGTATATCAGGCATACATAACTTGTACGACAAGCCGGCATAGGCGTGAGCACAGGGCGGGCAGGGGGGGCGGCTGCCCCCCCAATCACCTAAGAGGGGGGGAGGGCGCAAAATCTGCCCCGTACATTGACCATTCTAGACACCTAAGAGGGGGGGGGGGGGCAAAATCTGCCCCATACATTGACTTAGTAGGGTGGGGGGCGCTGCGATGAACCTTTGCCCCCCCCCCCCCTGATGGGGAATCCTGCGCACGCCTATGCAAACCGGAATGCAGTTACTGAATTGAAAACGTTCTAATTTTATTTGTAATTCTTTGGGGCACATGTTCTAACCGTAGAGTGTACGCCAAGTTGTAATGAAGTTAGAACCATTAGCATAAATGCTTCTTTAGCACAGATTTCTTGCAGTATGCAGTGAAAACAACGAATGTCTTGCTGTCCTGCATCACCATGCTCACAGTGAATCTTTCGTACGGACGGGCGTTTGCCCATTATAAGCTATATTACTCAAACTTTCTGCAGCTTGCTTAACCTTCGCTAAGAATCAAAACATCCACCTTCTACCTTAAGAGATTTGCATCACAAGAAAGCAGTAACCACCACCGTATTTAGAAAGAGCGGATACACGGCGAGCACAGAAAAAGGCAGTCTTTGGCCGCGGAGGCAGCGAGTCCTTACCGTGACGTCGCATCACCGTGACTGCCGCGCTGTCAGTGTTTGTTTCCAATGTTTCCAATCCAATGTAGCAGAGTGCTACATTGGACTCCACTCTGCACCCTCGAAAGAGCTTTGTCCCTGAACGTGATACAAAGCATTAAGTTAAGCTCAAGTTATCTTGTGAGGACAATTTCCAGGATTTCAATAATCAAAGCTTTGGCCAATTTGAATGGGTAGCTGCTTGCTGTGATTTTTGGTTACCGTTGATTTTACTGACAAATTGCATTAAGGGAGGGAGGTCTACTGTGCTAGTCCATAATAAAGTGTGTTAGGCTGCCTGTGATAATGTTCCGTATTCTTTGTCTCTTTTTTTTTTTCAGACCTTTTTTTTTAATATTGAATTGA
Organism: Rhipicephalus sanguineus; assembly: GCF_013339695.2. Lineage (NCBI taxonomy): Eukaryota > Metazoa > Arthropoda > Arachnida > Ixodida > Ixodidae > Rhipicephalus > Rhipicephalus sanguineus. The sequence goes on along the minus strand of NC_051181.1, from coordinate 169,101,054 downwards.
AGTCTCCATACTTTGTCGTGCATGAGCACGGGTCATTCGAAAAGTAAGTAAAGTGTCCTCTTTGTTTCCTGCACTTTATTTATGAGCCTCCAGAAATTGATGTTAATGAACGCACACTGAGGCCAAGGAAGGTATAGGGGACGTTATTTGCAGCCTTTTAACTGTATTGCAGTAGTTGTGATATAAATGTGAAGAAATTAAAGTGGATGAAAAGACTACTTGCCACCGACAGGGACGCTGGCACACTCTACATGCTGCCATAGGTCTGTGTCTGGGTCCAGTGCCGTGTCTTTGTTTTAATCTTGTCCCATCTTAAGCGCTGTTTTAGTCTTCATCTGCCATGCGTGGCTGCCGACAGGTGACAGTGGTGACAGTGGGGCACTCTTGCTGCAGTGATGCAACAGTATAGGGGAGACCAGCTGAAGTTTCTCCGCCAACGCCAGTGCTTGCCATTCTCCTACCGGAGAAAGCAAACTTAAGCAGCCTGCTACAACCCCTCCACTCCCCTTGGTTCCCACGCATTTGCGAAGCTCGCACAGCTTGAGAAACATCTCTCGTTCTGCAATGTTGCCTTGACGGGGGACTGGTAATTACTGCTGCGTTGTTAACTGCCATAACCGCATTGCAAACACCCATAAAATTCTACTGAATCCAAAATAGATGGCACTAAGCAAGCAGATGACAGGCACGATGGCTCACTGAAATGTGCTGAACAAGGTAAACAAATTATGTTGCATGCACCAGCAGTGCGTGATCGGAGTTCACGCATACAGAGAAAATTAGTATCTGCACGAAGCATTGAACATAACCAGACTTCATTCCTGCTTTGCAGCTGCACTGGTCAATCATGTTACTGGATGATAGACGTCTGCATCTTGATTGTGCTGGCATTGAAGCAAAAATTACTACGATGCGTTCAACTTGTCTTTTCACCAATAATAAAAAATTTACGAAGCTATATGCAGTGTGGTGCGGAGCCAACTTACACATTTCAAGTTGTTGACAAAGCCGCTGATGGCAGTCGCAAGCCATTGATGACGAAGTTACAGCGATTCATGAGGGCCTACGGAGGTGTGTGGGACTTGAAGAAGCATTTGCAACAACACATTGATGTAAAAGAAGGCCATCTGCGAGATGTAGTTTTCAAGAAATGACCATCTAATTGGTGGTTAATAAATGACACACTTGGTCCTATTTATAGACACCACCTATTTTTTCCCTGCACTGTAAATAACATATGTCTACTCGAAAGATAATGAAAACCAACAGATAATCAAGCCAAGGAAGGTACCGGGGACCCCGTTAACTGTTCTGTTTTAGCTATGTTGTAGTAATTGTGATATAAATGTGACGAAAGATATGGGGACGAACGAATGAATCAATGATGCGCCAAACTGCGCCAAGACGTCAAACCTGCTACATCCTGCTACATCTCCGCTGTTCTGCGCCAAAACTGCGCCAAACTATAAGCACACTAGCGAAAAAACGTGCGCAGCGCGCCGGCGGCGGCAAAACGCGACACTCCAAAGCTGCTGCGTGGGAAAATTTTCGTGCCGCGATAGGAATGGGTTCGTGCATCATTTTTCGCGACACGCTGCCTGGTTCTTTCTGGGGGACCTGACCGGACGCAGGTTGATGGGTAGGCTCGTTAAGCGTTGGGTTGGCTTGCTCAGATTTTTGGGGGCCGGCATAACCCTCTCCCGACTGCTGTAAATTGGCGTGACCCCGCAAAAATGCACCTCGGAAGAAACGGCTCGCCGCGAGCTGGTGTGACCGCACCGCCGCAGCAACATAGAAGTAAAATTTCAGTGTGGCACAGCGACGTCCATGCCTGTCTTATTTTTGCCCCCTTTTTTAAGTTCCACTACTCGAACCAGTGTTATACCCCTGTCACAAGGACAACCTTAACCGTGGTTAGGGATAGCTACACAGCAGAAATAACAGCACTTAGTCTCCTAACCGCGGTTATCGCAAACAGAGAAGCTGGCAAGATAGCGGACAAGCTTCGCACCAGTCGTGAACTGGTGCAGTTAATTGGCAGCTTCGTGTTGTTTGAGGATTTTCACTTAACACGACTCCAGTCAGTGAGCAAACCTCGTGGAAAACTGTTGATAGCCGTTCCACGGCGAACTTAAAGACTATTCCGTCCTCGGCGGGTCAGAGCCTCAGGACGTTCCTCCAAGTTCATTGTCAACATCCTGAGCAAGATGGACGAAAATGGTGACACTATATCATCTTGGTGTCGCCAAGGCAGCGATGGCAGTGGATTTTGCATTGTCTGCAGTGAGACTAATAACCGTGAACATAATGGTTTTGCAGCGATAAAGTGACATGCTACAAGCAAAAGGCACATTGAGGCCACGAAGCAGCACCGGAATTCAGCAGGTGTACTGAAAACTCCAAAGACCTGCATATCAGACGTATTTGGACTTCACAAAAATTGCAACCCAGTCCGATCCAGGCTTTTTGCAAACCCACAGTAAACCAATTTAGGGGGCGTTGATGTAAACGTAACTGGCTGATACGAATTCGTGAAATTCCCCAGCCGAATTCCGCTGTGTCGAATGGGCCGAAATTTGGATGTTCCGAACACTTTTCCGCGTCGCGGCGGGTGATAAGAAATTTGGTACCGAATCAGTCGAGCGACGGTCAAGAGCAGACTGCTGTTAGCTTCAGAAGTACGCTCACGGCCAGCACGCACACTGTCAGAACTGTGGTTATCGTTTGCCACAACGGCTGTGGGTGAAACCGCGGTCGCTTTTGACACTATCATGTATGGCGACGACGAAACTGACGGGACTCCGAAAGTGCACGCGCGTCCAACGCCCACTCAGTCTAAGCGACGCTGCTTCCCGCAGACGCCGTGCACAAAACCGCGGCAGATGGGATTATAGATAGGAACAACCGACGTAGTTTTGAAAAGTTTTGAAGGCACGTGCGCGGCCAGCGCAGGCGGATTGAAAACGGAACTACCGTTTGCCGCAACCGCCGCGCACGAAACCACGGTCGCTATCAATGCGATCATCGATAGCGACTACGAGCTCCGAAGCTACGCGGCTAACGTAGCGGTAGATTAAAAGGCTATATAGTCGTAAAAAAAAGGCACGAAGCAGTGGCGTAACTGGGGGAGGGGTCACACCCCCCCCCCCCCCCCGGAAAATTTTATTTTGCTATGGCATACACAGCGCAAAATGACACTTGACCACATCTGCCTGCCCGGCCCCCACTTCAAATCAAGGAGGTGCCACCCCCACAAAAAAAATTTCGGCCAGGACCTCAATAAAGTTTACCATACCATATATGCCCCAGGCACGAAGCCTTTCGGCGTTCGTGTCGATCTTCGCTTCTCACTATCAGGGGCGTAGCCAGAAATTTTTTTCGGGGGGGGGGGGGGGGGGGAGAGGGGTTCAACCATACTTTATGTATGTTTATGCGTGCGTTTGCATGTGTGCGTGTATATATACGCAAGCAAAACTGAAAAATTTCGAGGGGGGTTTGAACCCCCCAAATTCCCCTTACTATGCCCCTGGTCACTATGGTGGAGTGGACTTCACTTAGTTTTCAGTTGGCCTCATGCGAAGCTTTGACATATGCTTTCGCGACAGCCAGCTGTGCCATCCCTCATTGGTCCGTTCACGTGTGTCCCAGAAAGGCGTACGCGAGTTCTTTTGACGGAAATAAATGTTTTGTGCGTATATTGTCGTTTGAAAACAGATTTTGCTAGTTTTTTGATGACGCGAAATTTTGGGGGATACGAATATTGTCGCTCCCCCTTCAGATTCTATCACCGAGATTCTACTGTAGTTGGCTAACCCTACCTCCGTTGTTTGTTTGACCACACTAAGCCATAATAAGACTGCAACGCCAATGTTTATGCTTACGGGGCCGTTAGGTGATCCAGTGGTGTTATACAAACACCCATTATTGGACAGAACTTTTTATTTCAAAAGAGTTCCTCCTTATTTGACTGTTTTGCTTCACACGGTTCATTTTTCCACTTGGCAGTGAGCTTTTAGCTGGAGCTCCAAAACAGCAGGGAAACAGCAGGGAAACAGCTCCAAAAGCTGTTTTCCCTGCTCCCAAACGCGTTTTTGGCTGCTCCAAAAGCCCTTTTACCTGCTCCAAAACGAACTTTTTGCTGCTCCAAAAACCTGCTCCAAAACAGCTTCAGCCAATCACATCACTGAAACTTTATTTAAAGTTTGTCCGGCAGTTTTCTATGAAAAGAAAACTTTTTCACCTTTTTCGTACACAACTTTTTTTTCACTTTGATATTGCCATGCGCGCTTCTTTTATGATTTTTATCTAACAAGTCCGATGCACGTGTATCCACGGCCTTGCGCAAGCTACGCCCTAAAGTCTGGGAACCTTCCAGATTGTGTTAGAATCTTCATATAGGCTTGAGCGTGCAATCGTGAACAACTGAGATTTCTCTGGAACTACCGCGGCCACCAGTGATAAGGCTTGAACGTTCGATGCTCCACGTATAAAATGCCGGCGCACCTTGCTGCGGTTCAGTTTATCGATGGCCGATGCTCTGTTCGCCGCTTTGAGTGTACAGTGTGTATTGCTGTAGTTTGACTTTCCGTTTCCCAGCCACAAGTTTTGCCAAATAAAGAGTTGCATCTTCGACATGCCGACTGCTGCCTTCGTCGATGTCACAGCCCCATGACAATATCACAGTAACAGCAATACAGTTACAACAGTACAATTAACATCCCCTATACCTGCCGTGGCTTCATTATCTATTGGTTTTCATTAAGGTTGCATCAAACAAAGAAACGAGCCCTTAGTATTCCCTACTTGAAGTATGTCAATTGACTCTGTGCTATCCTGTATGCCCTGCTGCCGCTATTCTATATCATAGAGGACTTACTAGCGAAAGGCATGTACCCACATGTCCTATTTGTGTTGTGTGGTGACATATTTTGTCTATTTACACAGTGCTGATGGAAATGAGTGGTAGCCAACAGAGGCAACACAGACTTGTAGCAGATATATTTTGTGGGAAACAGCACATTCCCGTTTCTTGGGGCAAGTTTAGTGAATCTGGCACCCTGTCCTGTCTTCTCTCGTTTGTCTTCCTCGTTTGCAGTTGTGTCACAAGTATTTCGTTATGTCAAAAAGCCAGGACGATGTTTACCTGCTCCGCATCTCCTAAAAGGCTGAGTAGGCACTGCCCTTTCGCCACACTGCAGCTATGAAAGGGGTCCTTAGTCAGGAGGATCTTCTTAGAACGCCTCACGAGCCACGAAAACTAGGGGTGTGCGAATATTCGAAATTTCGAATATTTTTCGAATAGTGTTTGCTATTCGATTCGATTTGCACTGGAATTTTACTATTCGAACTATTCGAACTTCCCAAAGGCAAATACAGTCAACGTCTGATTGAAAGTGACCCCTTCAGATTTTCAATGTGCTTCACCTCATCACACTCTCCTATTGCGGCAAAGCTGCCTTTCAAGCTCCATTACGGTTGAACTTTGCCAAGAGACAGTCAACGTCCGATTGCAAGTGGTCCCTCGATTTTCAATATGCTTCACCTCATCACACCCTGGTACTGCGGCAAAGCTGCCTTTCAAGCTCTGCTACGGTTGCAAATGTACTAACTCGAGAAAACGCTGGTTCCAACATGTAGATGAAAGATGTGGCAGAGGTGCGGGCTCAATTAATGCTGTTTTGGACCTGAAATTTGGGCAGGAAATCCGAAAAATCGGAAGCCGAAGCATTTTAGCATCCAAAATTTCAGATGTTCTTATATATCGACGTCTACGAGGCAGATTTGGAACTCCAGACTTGAAGGGAGCACATCCTTGTCCGCCACATCAGTTGGGCTTCCACAAAAGTTGAAAGAGGAGGAGAGGCTGAGAAAATGGCATCTTTGCCTATCACGTGTAAAGTGTTGTTGGCAACACTTTTGTTGCACTAAATCATGTACATAAATACAAGCCTCATTCTTGATAAGACAACTATGAAACACCACCCCGCCAGCACTTCATCAACCTAGCGAAAAGAAACACTTTCATGTTGCTATCTCATAAGAATATGCTTAGAAATACTCTCTAACTTTTTTTTCTGCAATTTCGCTTCGAAGTATTCGAAAAGTATTATAGAAATATTCGAGAAATATTCGAAAAATATTCGATTCGTTTCGCACTCACACTTCAATATTTGAATTCGCTTTGCTCCCAAAATTTTGCTATTCGTTCAGCTTTAACGAAAACGCGTGCACAGTGCATGCAGAATGCGTGCAGCATACATGGAAAGCTACGGGATTTTCAAGGTGGTGAGAAGGGGAAAGTGGAGAGGTGTACAGTCGCGTTACAAATTTTTTCTCCGCGCTCGGCACCTGGCACCGCAGCACCCCTCCTCGGTGCGGGTCATCCCTGTTGTTCGCTACGGGAGTTGGGGGGTAAGAATAACGTTGTGGTGGCCGCACTTTCACGAGTGCCCGTTGATTGTGAAAAGAGCAATGCCCATGCTCAACTTGCCTTGCCTGACACCATGCCTGAGTATGGTATCGGGCCCTACTCAGAATGCGGGTGTTTTCAAACATCGGTATGCAACCACACTTCTGGCCGTGAATGCCCAAATGACCTGACACACCTTTTTTGACATAGTCGAGACTGTCCAGGATGGCAGAAGCCTCCCTTGCTTCTTTTGCGTGTCCAAAGCACCGAAGGAGTGGAGGCACCACCCAGAGAAAGCTGTGAACCGTTCTACCGCACCAGAGGGTGATGTCGTACGAGCGCACTAGCCAACTGTCTCGTGTCGCCACGAAGCTCTCCTGGCGATGCGGCCAACACAAATCAAGATGGCCAGCAGAATCAAGCTGAACTGTCCCTTTCAACACCATTGAGCAAAGTCCGAGCGAGCAAGTGATGCTACAAGCCGATTTAGACCGAGCTGCCTAGGTTCCTGAAGCACTGTCACTGTCAAGTGTCATGCTGCCCTGCTCCATCGCTCTCTGTTCTGGCTCTCTCTTGGCAACTGCCTTCTCAGCGATAACAGCTGTCTGCGTCTCGAGCTGCTCCCTTATTAACGTGAACTTTGCCGTATTCATGGTGGGCTCGCTATCCCCGCTCTTAGAAAGCTCCAGAAAATAGTGGAGTGGAGCTGTTTAAAGCCAAGCTTTGAGCTGTGACCGGTGAACAGAAATGAGTATCATGAACCAGCATCTTCGTCATCTTCTGCTCCGCTCAAAGAACATGGGCCCTGATCTGTTTGGAGTTTCCTGCTGTCACTCCGATGAGTGAGAGAACAACTACACAGAGAGAGAGAAAGATAGAAAGAGACAGAAAAAGAGAGAAATTCTTGGTGAAAAAAATTTCTTGATAATGCGGGATTTGAACTGGCATACGTACAATCCGAAGGCAACCATTGTAACCACTCAGCTATGCAGGCACGCTAGCAGAGCATAACATAGCCTTGTGTAGTATAATGTATCACGGCGGTGGGAGGGAAAGGAGGAGGGGAGAGAGTAAAGCATAGCATAGAAAGAGAGGAAATACAGAAAGAAACAAATTAGCGAGAACAAACACACAGTAATGCCAAAGAAAGTATAGGGGATGTGTTTTGTAATAATTGGGATATAAATGTGAAGAAAGTAAAGTGGATGAAAAGATAACTTGCCGCCAGCAGGGACATTTCTGAAACTACTGGCATTACCGTCTGTTAGTTCTCATTAATATTGTGTCTAACAAAGAAAACGAGCCCTTAAAAGTAATCTTCTTTCCTTTATTCATAGCGAGGGTCTCGTTCTGGCAGACTTGATGCCTTCAGGTAGTATGCGAAGGATTATTGGTCAGCTGCTAGCTCGTAAAAAGATCACGTGCTACGTTACGCCAAAAGGCAGAAAAAGGTTCCGCAGATCCCGCGTACCGTGGGATCCGATGTTATGCGAAGCATGCGGCTGGAAGGTGACTGTGGCGTATTTTTTTACTGAGCGAAACGTTACAATTGATGCTAAAGATATGTATAAATTTTATATGCACACATATATGTTCAAGATCCGCATATGTGTTATATAACAAGTTGTTTACAATTGGGTAACGCTGCCAACGGCCACGTGGCTATTACTAACACCAGAAGCGGTAAGCTGATATGTATTGCTTATACTTGTGCCTTATGATGGAGAACGCACGCAGGTTTCACGAACCCATGCGCATGTGTGGAAGAAGTTCTTGACAGTTCTTGAACAAGGTCATCATCACCGTGGTCAGTGAGCACCAGTCGCCCGTCATGACTTGTTATTGGATTCGGTCGTGATTGCGCTACCGAGGGGTCACGTGTAGTGAAGTATGAGGTATAGTACAGCTGTTTGAAATCGTGGATGCCTCGGTCATTTCGTCGACAAATTGTCTGTCGATAGAGCTGGCGACATGTCGGAACCTGAAGTCACCGTTCGCGTTGGTGAGGTATAGGCCGTCGAGGCTGGTAGGCCTGGATAGTGCTAGGTAGACCAACATGAGTGGATGGCGCTTGTCGTATTCGTAGACTATCTGGGCTTATGTGACCTACGTAGCCGAGTTTACAAAGCGGCTGTCAGTCAATATGGCATCATCCTCGGTCAGCATGAGGCCATCGCCCAGCCTCGTAAGAAATGAAGATGACACTGTGTATTGTGGCGGACTAAGTGCACTTTATGGTGTGATGATGCGAATATCATACGTAACTATTGTTGATGTGTTCCTCTAGGGTCAAGCAATGCTTCCATATAGCTTGCTGAATCATAGGAATACAAATGTAATGTTTATTAGACTGCTATAAAAGCGGAGCCAAGACTGGAACCACAGACGTTAATCTGATATGGCGCCTGTATCCTAGGAGTACATATCGTGGGTGTATCATGTAGTGTTTATTGCTTTCTTGCAAAATTAGATAGCCAGCACCAGAACCACAATTGAATTTGCACCGACATTACGCCTGCGTAGGCTGTTTTTACAAACCAGTTTATAGACTTGGCGTGGCTCTGTGGTAGAATACCTGACTGCCATGCAGAATACTTGGGTTCGATTCCTGCTGGGATCCTAATTTTCATTGTTTACATTAGTCGGGTCAACGCTGCCGATGCCGGTTTTTCTTAACGCTCTCGCATTTAAGTTACCAATGTCTGTTCTCGCCGTTCCCGGGTTTATATAAACTGTCAAACACCTGTGGCGCATACCCGTACACCGGGGCCCGTGGTAAACGGCTATGTGCCACACGTGTCTGGAGGAAAGGGTTTGACGACGTACGCGACAGGGATTTCACGTTCTTCAGGTCACGACCCTGCAGTCATATTCGTCAAATGCTCTTACCCTCCCACGTCAATTTTGGTCTACACCAAGTTAAGGATGCGATCATCAGAGCCCAGACGTAGGCAGCTAGATAGATAGATGGATGGATGGGTGGATGGATGGGGTGGGTGGGTGGGGCGGGCGGTCGGTCGGTCGGTCGGTCGGTCGGTCGGTCGGTCGGTCGGTCGGTCGGTCGGTCGGTCGGTCGGTCGGTCGGTCGGGTCGGTCGGTGTTCGGTCGGTCGGTCGGTCGGTCGGTCGGTCGGTCGGTCGGTCGGTCGGTCGGTCGGTCGGTCGGCGGTCGGTCGGTCGGTCGGTCGGGGTCGGTCGGTCGGTCGGTCGGTCGGTGGTCGGCGGTCGGTCGGTCGGTCGGTCGGTCGGCGGTCGGTTCGGTCGGTTCGGTCGGTCGGTCGGTGGTCGGTCGGCGGGGTCGGTCGGTCGGTCGGTCGGTCGGTCGGTCGGTCGTCGGTCGGTCGGTCGGTCGGTCGGCGGTCGGTCGGCGGTCGGTCGGTCGGCGTCGGTCGGTCGGTCGGTCGGTCGTCGGTCGGTCGGTCGGCTCGGTCGGTCGGTCGGTCGGTCGGTCGGTCGGTCGGTCGGTCGGTCGGTCGGTCGGTCGGTCGGTCGGTCGGTCGGTCGGCGGTCGGTCGTCGGCGGTCGGTCGGTCGGTCGGTCGGGTCGGTCGGTCGGTCGGTCGGTCGGTCGGTCGGTCGGTCGCGGTCGGTCGGTCGGTCGGTCGGTCGGTCGGTCGGTCGGTCGCGGTCGGTCGGTCGGTCGGTCGGTCGGTCGGTCGGTCGGTCGGCGGTCGGTAGGTCGGTCGGGTCGGTCGGTCGGTCGGTCGGTCGGTCGGTCGGTCGGTCGGTCGGTCGGTCGGTCGGTCGGTTCGGTCGGTCGTCGGTCGGTCGGCGGTCGGTCGGTCGGTCGGTCGGTCGGTCGGTCGGTCGGTCGGTCGGTACGTCGGTCGGTCGGTCGGTCGGTCGGTCGGCGGTCGGTCGGTCGGTCGGATCGGTCGGTCGGTCGGTCGGCGGTCGGTTCCGGTTCGGTCGGTCGGTCGGTCGGTCGGTGGTCGGCGGTCGGTCGGTCGGTCGGTCGGTCGGTCGGTCGGTCGGTGTCGGCCTCGGTCGGGTCGGTCGGTCGGTCGGTCGGTCGGTCGGTCGGTCGGTCGGTCGGTCGGTCGGTCGGTCGGTCGGTCGGTCGGTCGGTCGGTCGGTCGGTCGGTCGGTCGGTCGTTCGGTCGGTCCCGTTGTTTTGCGTCCAGTAAATTTTGTTTGGTCTGATTTTGCAGCATATCGTGGTTACTCTGGGCCGTCTTCTTTGAGAAGCGATGAAAACCAGGGGCTCCCATTTCGAATTAACTGATGTGGATACCGACGCGTTTGAATTATTGGGAGTTTTCCCCCATAGAAATACACAGGGCTGTGCTGGGACCAGGGCTTAGGTTTGAATTAACTGTAAGTTCGAATTAATGAGCTTTTGCTGTACAATGAAATGACAATTATCAAGGTAGGCAAGCTCCTCATGGGTCGGAATGATTGACTTTTGATTGAAACACTTTTCCTTTATACTGGATATGGTACAGTTTTACTAGCTCATGAGTTTGTCGATCATGGTGTCTGCAAGTGATCTCAATTTGTTTGAAAACTCGAAAGTGACCACAGTGTTTGCAATGCTCAGAGGTGATATACTTTTTTCTCAATTGCTTATGCTCTGTAAGTGTGTAAATTTCATTTCAAAGTGCAATGCTGTGGAATGAAATATTTTATCAACGGGTTGTTTTATGAAAATGATTTAGGCCAGGCCACAGTTCAGGCAAATGCTTGCATGCCTACAAACTCCCGCTATGGTGTAGTGTCTGTTCACATGAATGATGATTTCCCTCTAGGGCATTTATGCATGTTCATCTCCTCCTTTAGGAGTGGCAACATCCTAGTAGTCGACATGGGGAAGCTGACTTTCAAGAGTGACCTCCAAATTGATTCTCTTCAGCTTGAGGTGGGCACATCCTAAGTCTTCATGTTTTTCACAAGAATCTGCTTGTACCTAATACGCGTAGACCCCTTGAACTTTTTCCAACAAAGGTGACACAAGCATTGGTAGAAGCATGTGACACTTGAACTTTTGTAGTTCTGCTGACTTTGTGGTGTCATAAAAGCAGGGGGTAAGGTGGCTTCCAAACTTACCAGCCTCACCGCTGCACGAATGTGCGATCTATAGCCGACACGCCAACCTAAACCTTTGAATGGTAACCGATGGTGATCGACACAATAAAAGAGATTCCTCGCATCTCAACAAGGGGACAGCATTTCCTGGTTGAAAAAAAAAGTTTAAATATTGACGTGTTTTTTCAAACATACTGATGGTGCTTTGGCATTGATCAATTTGAGGCCTGTTCACAGCCCTGTACGTTTAAGACATTGACTGTCAAAGCTTCAAGTGCCACTCCTAGGTAATGCATCTGCTAGCTTTCACAGGGCCTGTGTGAGCCAGGATGCAAACAGATGTGACCTGTAATGTACCAAATTGAACTTGCTATGTGGTTAGACTAACAAGCAGCCATGCAATGCGTCGGCTTACATTCTGGATTGCACCATCATCCAATCCAAGCACGTAGATCTCCATTTATATATTTAATTGTGTATGCCGTTGGGCAAACTTTGGGAATTTAAAAAGAAAAGAAGTCTTGAAAAACGAAGATGCAAATAATGTGGTGCATTTCAGGAAGCCACCAGTATGGAGATAGAGGAGAAGCTGTATGACCGGTTCAGTGTGTGCCTCTCGGACATCCAGCTACTCTTCACCGACTCGGGTGGGTGGGTGGTCGTGTGAAGAGGCATGCTCACCACATTGATGGCCATTGCAGGGGATGAGTGGAGGATGGCCCGACTGCTTCCCGAGTCCGACATGCACTTGCTGGCTAAGGTCAAGGTGCAGGTGCTCTTTTCAAACAGCGTCAAGCCAGACTATCGATTTCTGCCCAGGTGAGCAGGGCACACGCTGGTTGGCGGCAGTTGTCCGTACGCCTGTCCATTTTGTGCAGGCACAAGCTGAATGTCTTCGTGTCCAGCCTGAAGCTGAACCTGTCAGACAGGAGGCTGGGCCTCCTCGTGGAGTTTTGCCAGCATTTCCCACTGCCTCATCTGTTGGCGGTTGACAGCAGCAAAGAGGAAGTGTCATGCTTCGGGGTGAGTGGTGTGCTTCATCCGACAGGCCACCCCTCACCGCCAGGAATGCCGTGTTGATTGACTTGATTATTAATTGCCACTTAACAACACGGTGTGTCAGTCCCCGCTGTCACTGTAGTGCAAGACTACTGTATTTTCCGGTTTATAAGTCGCAGCCTTGTATAAGTCGCACCCCCCTCAAAATGGCAGTTTTTCCGAAAAAAAAAGCCGTATATAAGTCGCACCAGTGTACAATACGCACCTGCTCATCCGACCACTGCCGTTAAAATATCGCGTCGTGAAAATGCACTGCAAAAATGCGTGCTTGCGGCGGCCACCGCTTTTGCACGTTTCCAGCTGTTGGCTGACACGCGTGTGAGCGCCTCTGAACATAGATAAAAACAACACTTTCAGAAGTACCTTTATTATTCCGATAGCTTGGTGGCATTTAATCATAATCAAAGCCATCGAAGTTGTCTTCCTCCGAGTCGCTCACGAACAATGCAGCTACTTCTGGTTGTAGTACTGCTGGCAGACTACGGCAGACATGCGCAGACGTGCGCAGACTATGCTCGAGGTCCTGCCAGCGTGCCTTCTTACCGCGGTTGGCTTTCTTTGTTGACTTCATTGTGGGGAGGACGCTGTCGGCCTTGCGCCAGTCCCGGATTATTTTTTTTCTGACATCGAATTGCCTCCCTGCTGCTCGGTTTCCGTGTTCCTCAGCAAATTCAAGTGCGCGCAGCTCAAACTTGGTGTCATAGTTTCGCCGACTTTGCTTTCCATGTGGCGCCATGGTTAGCGAGGCTCTACTGGTTCTACGCTACGACACACAACACATGCGACGTGTGCAGCAACAGCGACACAGCGAGTGCAATGAAGACATTATGGCGTACGGAAGTGACGGCAAAGGAAGCGGCTCTGAAATCCAAACTTGCTTTCCATAATTTATAATTTAAAAAATAGCTCCACGTTGTCACCCTTCTTTGATTATTTTTTTTTCTGTGCGAAACTACATCAGCTGCGTTATTTCTAAGGTGTTAACTTACCATTAATCTTATTTTCTTTTGAAATGTGGTTTCTGTGCACGGCAGAAGGCGGCACATGGTGAAGCGTCATCCGCTCGACGCAAACAGCCTGGCCGCAGTATTCAAGCCACCCATGCCACGGCATCCAACCCAATTTTGAATGTATATAAATCGCACCGTTGTATAAGACGCACCCACAAAAAATTCAGAAAAAAACCGCGACTTATACACCGAAAAATACGGTAGTTCACTGTGGCACATACATGTTCACCTGACTGAACCTACCTACTGCAGTTATTTAGACTAGGAACGTTGTTATAAAGAATGTTAAAGCGGTACTGATACAAAAATTTTGGTTTGCATTTTATTGCCGAAATGTGTTGCTGGGGGCCTATTAGTCATAACACGGCACATCGCTTGCTGCAGCACACTACAGATAATTGGTTACGGTCTGTTTTAATGTGACAGCGTTAAAGAGCTCGTTTCGCAGAAATTTTGGTGTCGGTGGCGGTGACGCCGTTGTTGGTTGCGAGTGAAAAATCATCGTCTTGTCCATGACTGAAAAATTGAGAAAGATGCAAATAAAATAATTAATAAAAATCTTTGGGTTAGAGTGAGAAACGAACCCAGGCCATCTGCGTGTCAAGCTGGTGTTCTACCATAGAGCCCCGCTATTTCTTGAAACTGCTTCGAAAAAACACTATATGGATGTCATGTAGTGGAAGGAGTCTCCTTAACGTATGTAATATTGCGTTGCAGAAGCGTAGAATCGCGCCAGGTGGCAAAACGTGTGAATTGTGCAACGACTGCGTGTTTTAAAAGCCCACACATTACAAAGCACTTAGACATATTTGATCACCGTCATCAGCAAAAGCGTCAACAAAGTGAACAGCTGCGTAGGATCGCGTGTTGCCTCACGGATGCGTAGTAGGCCCTTCGCAAAAGGAATAATTATGGCTTAGTGGGCACTTAACAACTGTATTTGCGGTAGGCATTCTAGGATACCTTGAAACGGCCAATGTCACGTGCACAGTCGTTTGCTTCCTTACAACACGGTTGAGGCATGCACCGAAAACCGAGGCCAGGCTAGCAATTGAGAAGGCGATGTGCACGGGTCCCGATTACGCTATCGTGTCCTACTCTTGAAGCGTCTCAAGCGTCCTCCAAGTTTTATTACTTCCAATTTCACTTTCGGTTTGGGAGAGCTCCGAGAACTTCAAGCCGCGGGGTGCAATGAACGCCATCGGCATGTGAAACGACGCACACAACTGTGACGCGCTTCCGTGCGTTCTTTTGCCTGCCGCATGTGCTGTGCCGTCAGCGGCAGTCAGCCCCTCCTTGCATATGACATTTACCTAGGGTTCCGCAAATTGCCACCATTGTAGTTTTCCAAGAATTGCATCGCAGCGATTGCAGGTGAGAGTATTATGGTTCAGAAAAAGGAAAAGAAAGAAATTTAGAGAAATGGTTAAAGTTTGACTGTTCCTAGAGAGGTTGCTGCGCAAACAAAATGCAGACTGTGTTTTGTTTCTTCTTCACTCTATCCCCATCTGTGTGTGCTGCAACGTTTCTAATGCAGTTGTAACTAGCCCACCAAGTCAACCTAGGGACTGTTTCTAGTTGTGCACCTTGCCCATATATCGGACATATTCAAGAGCTCCCTCTGAAACGTTTATATACCTATTGGCAGGAGTGTATTGATCTAGTGAATTGAACTCTCTTTGGGTGAGCAAAATATAAGGTTACAGGCAAAGCAAGAGAGAGGTTTTGGCTGTGCTCTCATTAGATGTCTACATTGTCATGCTGATCATGCGACATCTGACTGTCTCCTTCCATAGGCTGGCAAAGACACAAAGACCGAACCTACAACTGCGGAATTGAAGCTCATAAAAGAGCATGTCACTCAAGCTCCCATATCTGTGTTATGCAAGCCATCAAGATCTTCCACTCAGCTTTCCATCGCTGGTATGTCATTTATCTCTTTTTCGGAAGCTGTTTGATGGCGCACTTTTCTTAAGTGCTGTAGTTTCTGAAATGAGCTTCACCATACAACCTGGACCCATCAACTGAGTCAAGCAGCTTCTCCAATAGTGGCTGCTCATTGTTGCCAGCATTATACAAGCTAAGCTTGTATTGGCTGATCTGTGAAGCTGGGGATGGTGGTGTTCCAAAAAAAGCCTTCCTCACCCACAGCTGGCACATACCAAAGAAATAATAAACAAAACAAAATAAATTTCCTTTCCGGGACTGGAATTTGAACCATGGTCCCCCTCCACTCCAAACCTTGACCACTGGGCCATGAGCCCATGCTTGCCCTATATGGGCTGAACTGAAGCATGTGAACGCATTCTACCGACGATGAAAAAAATAATTGGGAAGCAGTACACTTGCTGTATGCACTTCATTGAAATATTCCATGTTGGCAGATTAAAACTGATCTGCGGGGCAACGCATGGTCGATATCAGGAATTGCACATTTCAGGAAAATATTGACTAGGAGAAAATTCATTTCCTAACCCGCGTTTCCAAGATTCCTTTTGTTTGGCCATTCTAGAGGCTGATGAACGCCAGAAAAATCATTGCTGATTCAGCCCAAAAATGGCGTTCCTGTAATGAAACTGCACACTTACTCCGTGAGGACTGCGGAAGAAAGACGGCTAGGCACCGGGGAAGGGCTCCTGAGTTTTTCAGAACTAAAATACACGTGATAAATCAGTACCAAAACTAAATTTAATAACAACAAACAAGTGCTCGACACAACATAATGCTTTTAACAACCCCGCAGATCTGTTACCCTCACCGAGTTTTTCAGACCCTTTTGGCATGTGTAATTCTCAAGCTCTAGTTCAGTTTCTCTCGGAGGATAACCGCAGCAGATAGAAAGCTTTTAGTATAAATATTGCAGATCTTTATTTCTTGCGGCATGAAGGGTTGTTGAATGGTGTTAAAGACTGTATTAATGACGAAACGGTTTTCACATATAAATGCGGTGTTTCTACGAAAGCTTTTCTAGAAATCAGTGATTCCACTCCTGCGCCAACTGCGCCAAAGTGCGCCAAATTGGATTTAGTGTGCCATTCTGATAATATCGATGAAAATTGCGCCAAACTGCGCCAGAGTCCAGGGTTTGGGGGAGCCTATCACCAGCAATACCACCGGCGCGTCAAAACATGTGCAGCGTGAGCTTGGGACCGTCAATGTTACAACTACGGACCAAGAATTATTCCGCTGAATTAACAGCGCTGGCGCGTGCGTCCCGAGTAAGCCGTGACGCTATGCGCGGTGCCAACGCAGCTTTTGTTCTGCAAGTCGGCTCCACGGCAAAACGCGCTCTCCGCAGAGGCTCGTGATGTCTAGGCTAATTGGCAGCCTGAAAGGGTGGCGGGAATTCATCGGCGGACGTCGTCTGTTCCAGAAATGCTGCTGATAGCTCGTTTCAAGCGTCGCACGGCATGTAATGAAAACAATGTTCCGTAGGAACTACACGCGTGCCGCTAAAATGTCCGTCACTTCTGTTTCTGGACATTGAAATCTGGGATCGCTAACAACATATATATATATATATATATATATATATATATATATATATATATATATATATATATATATATATATATATATATATATATATATATATAGATAGCTATATATGGAGCAATATCGAACTTTCTGTGCTTTGCGTCTATGGAAGAGCACGTCAACGGTGGGAACGCGTTGACACTTTTCCTCAAGTATACTTTATCCGTGGATCTTCATCCAGTAGAGCTTTTTCGTAATTCCTTCCACCAGCACATCCGGGTTTGTAATTGCTCTGCGGTAAATACCCCTTAAAAGGGCCTTCCCTTTCGAGCTCGTGAGTGCTAGGGTCCCAATTCGACTTTTTTGCTTGCTTTTTAAAAAATGTCATCTCATTAACACAAATCAATTGTATTGTTATACGAAGTAAGGCTAGCAGCTAACCCTTTTGGACCCGATCTCGCGTTACTCAACAAAACGCTCATTTAAGGGAATACGGCCGCTCCAGGAAGCGAAGCGGTTTTCATGCTGTCAGTTCTCTGAACGCGAAGTTAGGGTTGAGAGCACAGCAACTTTACGAGCCGTCTTCTGATACCTCGAGATAGCGTGCGTGCCAGCGACTGCGCGCTTCGAGCGATGCAGTCCCCCCCCCCCCCTCATCCACTCCTCTGGCGTCCCTTCATGCTCCTTACGAAAGACAGGTGGGGCGTTTCCTCTCTGTTTGATAAGCAATCGACGGCAGGCATACACGCGGGAAGATGTTATCACATGCGCTCTTCGTGCGACGGAGACGGCCGGCTCGTTTAATCTCCGCTTCAGCCGCGTTCGTTGCCAGCGCTCGCGAGCTTTTATCTGCATAGAATGCACGGGGTGATGTTATCAGTTAAGACTTTATACAGAAAATGACGGCAACAGCGACAGCAAAAACCCGTCGAGAGTGTCCATATATAATTACTATCAAAATAAAAAAAATTGAGCCATATTCCACTTTGCGAAGTGGATGATCAGCGAAGCTGTTTCGCGCACGGCACAAAGGTGACATGGTGAGGGACAGTTTGGTAGGCAAGGCCAAATTGCTAACGGCCAGGCTGTTAACGTTCAATACGCGCAATATTAATTCGAAAGCCTTAGATGCTCCATCAAACGCGAAAATTGACTGTCGGCGTCACCAAACGATTGATGAAAAAAATATCACGTGATGACGTCACCATGACGTCATAGATCGTGATGTCACATGACATCGTTGCTTTGCACTGCTTCCGTAACCGATGCGCCGATCATGGCGGTAGTGCAAAACCAGGTGGGGTGCAGAAAGCTTGCAGAGAGGGAGGTGGAAGATCAATACACCAATCGAGAAAAAAACAGCACCTGGCTTTCGCCTTGGAGTCGTCGTAGGGGAATGCATTAGAGACAGTGCGACTCTTTAGCATTCAGGCACTAATGTACGTCACAGCGTTTGTCTACCACGTCTGCTGATAACCCCATAGATGTATTTATAGAGTGTTTTTTCATAAAGTACAATTTTATTGACGCAGTATTTGTCTATTGAGGTTAATTCAGAACACTCAACTGCATGAGCCCCTATTTTTGTATGATCGAGTGAAATATGGAGTTCTCCTGAGTTGATTTTTTCCATGAGATTTGCAATGAATGGAAATATTTCCAGCTCTTCATAAGAGCCCCATAAGAATTATTCAGGTGATTTAATGTTAATTCAATTTGCTTCTCCAGTGCACTCCAGGATGTGAGATTAGCTGCTCCAGAGTGCTCCCAGATGCAAAATTACCTGCTCCAAAGTGCTCCAAGATAGAAATTTTTGCCGCTCCAAAGTGCTCCAAAATGAAAATTTTGCTGCTCCAAAAATTGATCCAAATGAGAAGTCCTCGGTAGCATCACTTAGAAATCTTTTTTATGTATGTAATGTTAATGCTGGTTGGTTCGAAAGGTGTTTATGTGCAGAAATCAGGAATTTGCATTAGCTTTAAGGTACCCCAATTTTTTATCATTTATACTCTAACAAGATTGGCAAACATTTAGAGGACACCCTAGGTAAATGGAATATTAAGGTTTTTCGTTACATGGACGATGACTTGATTTTTTGTCGTCGTGTTGACATTGAATCCACGGTTGCCTCAGTGAGTGAACAATTGAATGAATTGTTGGAGGGCTCAACTGTACTAAAGAATTGCCTCAGAATGACGGAATACAATTCCTAGACATTTCCTTAACATTTCAGGAGAACCACATGTGCTGGCAGTATTCTCCGACTGTGAAGCTTGTTGTCAAAGCATTTTAGGCTTGTAAAAAATGGTATAGCCATGTCATGCCTTAAGTTTTCTGTCACCAATCATGTGAGCTCAAAACGAGCACCAGCTTTAATGCACAGATTTGAAGAAACAAGAAAAACCAGCTTACAGACGCGTACACAAGAAGAGAAGACAACAGACACTCGCTGGACAATTGCTTTATTGTTTGTCATGGTGTCGACATTGAATCCATGGTTGCCTCAGTGGTTTTCTCTTCTTGTGTACGTGTCCGTAAGCTGGTTTTTTGTTTCTTCAAGTGTGTACCAACAGGCCCAGCAACAGATTCTCCTGCTTTAATGCACAGGTCATGCATCTCTTAGGTGTAGGTTATCCTCGCGTCATGGTGGCTACTGTCACTGAATGTTTGAAGAAATTCCTTTTGTTAAGTCTGAGCATGGTTGCAGAAAGCAATAGTAACAAGCGTGTTGTAGGTATTTCTTACATTTATTGCTTATCTCGCAGGCTAAGTGCAGGCCGAAATTGAATGAATGTTCAGATTTATGCAGGCACAGGAATGAAGAAACGCACCCAATGATTGAGGCCTGGCATATCGATAGTAGTTGTAGTGCATGCGTTGTTGATTAACTTACACAAAGAAGAAATCAAATATCTGAACAGTTATCTCTCACGTAGACCCCCACGCATGCCGGACGGATGGGTGTGGCCTCTTGCATGGGCATGTGCACATAAGTATGTGTGTCTACCTTGTGTTCCCCCGCTGTGAACCTTTCAAGTTGTTGGTCAGCACTTCTCTCTTATGTCTGCGTTTGCATGCCCGCCCTCTTATATCATGAATCCCTACCAAGCTCAGCTTTCTGTCATTCTTAGCAGTTCCTGTCCCATATAAGGAGGGTGCCATGTTCTCATTTTCTGATCAACCCCTATTTCGACGTAGACACACTAGTGTCTTTTATAACCAAAATTGTCTTTTACATCAGTGCATCTTATAAAGGTGTATGGTGGTACACAGGCGCTGTTTGCCTCCATCGAAATAGAACCGCCGTTGTTATGGATTGAATGCACAGCCCCAAGCTTAGCAGTGTAAAAACCTCAGCGTGTTGGGTGATGCCTGCCTCTCCAAAGACTTGCACAACCTCGTGGCATTCAGTGTGCCATTATCTTCCAGCATGAAACCACTACTTCGACACGAAGTCATTTCAGCAAAATGCAGGTAATGTGAACGCCAAAGAAAGCGCTTGCAGTAGAACGAATTATCCCAGCTCCCACTACTTGGGAGGCAAAGGAGGCAGTGGCAATGGCAGCGACTGCATGTGTTGTCTAGACTATCTCTGGACGGCTTCCATTTTAAGGATGATACAAGGCTGTATTATGCAGATGTAGTGTCAGGTTCTTTATTGAAAACAATTCAACTGGGAAAAGAAAGCCCATGTTTCTGGCTTCCACAATATCGTAACGAAATAAAATGTGGCAAGGACATGCAACAGCATGACTGTTTTTTTAGCAATACCTATCTGACAAAGACAGACTGAAACCAACTGACCGAGATTGCCAAGATAAGGGTCAATGTGATGTTGCAACTGTATGTCACTGGCTTGAATGTCTGAGCAACCACAGGAACTAAGAAACGATGCGTAAAGAAAAAAAATGCCAGGCCTGCATGGAACATGCAGCACAGTCACAGCGAAAGCTGGAGGAGCGGCAGCCCGTTTTAAACTCTCTTTGGACAACTAATACAAGTGCAAACGGTACCCACCATGCCATAAATCATCGCTGTGTTTGTGAAGTAGAGAAGCACCCACTGTGTCATTATTCATTTCTGTGGAGAAGCAAAGTACCCACTACCATAGGTCGGCAAACTCACTCATGAGTCAACTAGCACAGACTCACTCAAGCTCAAATCGAGCCGTGAGTCTTAGTGTGAGTGAGTCCAGGTGAATAATATTTTGGTGTGTTTGAGTCCAAGTGAGTCCGGTTGAGAAAAATTGTGGTGAGTCTGAGTTCGAGTGAGCCCAAAGCGCAAAATATATTTCTTGAGTGAGTCTGAGTGAGCTATACAGTTTTGTGCCGACCTATGATGATAACTACTCATCTTCATCGTTAATATCGGCCTTATGCCGGCTCGCGTTTATCCTCACGTCTACTCACACCATAGGTCGGCAAACTCACTCGTGAGTCAACTCACTCAAACTCAGATCGGCCCGTGAGTCTGAGTCTGAGTGAGTAACATTCTGGTGAATTTGAGTCCGAGTTAGTCTGATTGAGGCAAATAATGGTGAGTCTGAGTTCGAGTGAGCCCTAAGTGCAAAATATATTTCTTGAGCGAGTCTGAGTGAGCTCCACCTTTTATTGCCGACCTATGCCCACTACACACCTGTAAGGCATTATGTGCACTTTGTTGATGCTATGGCTGAAGACTCTGAAGAATTACGGCTTAGCTCTTTGTAATGGGTGGGTAGCTTCAATCAGTGATGTGATAGCTGCGCCAATTGCTCCAAACTGCTCCAAAAGACCAATCCTGCTTGATCCTGCTACATTTTCACTAATCTTCACCAAAGCTGCGCTGAACAAGGTGTTTTCATATTCCGAAAATAAAACTAATCTCTTGAGGTTGAAACGCCCTAGCATGCACCTATCCTCACGTGCACACACCACGCTACAGTGGCTGTGAGCATGCGTAGATTTAAAAAACACGTGCGTGCTTGTGCAGTGCTTTTCGGGGACCACCTTTTGTTTACATAATAAACCGCATATAACATTAGTTGCCAAAATATTGAATATACGCACTATAATCAAAACACCATTTTTTAAAGGCTTTTCTGAGAGTCGAGCCGTGCGACTAGGGTGTAAATTCTCATTTCCTTAAATTTGCAAATGTTGAAAGGTTAACATTCGCGGACCTGTTGTGCCAACGAAATGAACACAGAAAAAAAAAACGCTGTAGCAGAAAGTCGCCGACTAGCTTTTCAGAGCTCCTCATTTATACAGTGGATTTGCCTGCGGAACGGCAACCGAATTTCCGCATGCTTATATTTCCCAGGCGCAATGTCGAAAGCAGTAGTGACCGCAAACATCCACTCGAGTGTTTCACATGCCCGCCCTCGTTTTCGTTGACAATGTGTGTTGCCCTTTTCAGAATAAAAAATTTGACAGTCTGACGCGAAGCACTCAGGGAGTGCTTCTATGTTTATGGCTTTGAGCCAAGCGTTACGAGGTCGATCAACATGTTTTTGTAAGTGTGTGTATATCGGAGGCTTACCAGGCACGGTGACAACACTTTCGTGACCGCAGAAAACTCGGTTGTTTCTGGCTAGTCCAGCAAATATTTTTTTCCTGCCACAGAAGATAATTGACGCTAAAGTGTAGGGTATCAAATTATAGAGGAAGAATTGGTCTTTGCAACAGTATTAACTTCAAACAACGAATTTATTTCGAACAGACTAAAAAATATCTCAAACAAAGGAAAATGCATCAAAAAGAAAGAAAGATTCATAAAAACATCAGTGCTACTCTGCAAAGGTTATACATAAAAAAAAATCGAAATATACGTTTTGAACGCAAAGCCCTCGTAAAATAATAGTGGAAATATAAGCTCTGTAAGTACAAAGATTATTTACATAAATACAAGAATATAGGCACTAGTGCCCATCATGCCACCACGCGGTGCAGGTTCTCGACGCGGTGAAACAAAGGCTGGCTGCGCATGTTTCGGGAAAAAAACAAATTTTTTCTGTTCAACATTCCGAGCATAGTTTGCAGTTCTGGTATTTTTCAATTTTCCTGGGTATTTGTTGAAATGAACAGTGTAGCCTGTTCCAAATCTGCAAAAATCCATAATTGTACCCTCATTTGACCTCTTTCTCGCTGATATACTACCGAATACCATACCGGCCTTCACATTTCACCATTTTCTCATCCACTGAAAGGTTCCGACGGGGTTAAAAGATAGCGTAGAAAAATCCTTCATGTGTTGCAATAGAGAAGACACGTGGTGAAGGTTCTCGTGGGATGCGACGGTCATCTTCTTCAGATCAGAGACACTCAAGGAGCCTTGAACCTTTTCCGTAGCATCACTGACGGTGGACGAAGGCCTGGAAATATGTGTCGTCGACACCAACACCAATGCAAGCGCGGGACTTGAACGATTACCATGTACGCATGGAGTGAGACGAACTTGCTCATCTTCTCTTCTGTAACCTCCCTCCATGCATCCGTCCCTCTCACTGTATGTTGGCTTTTCGAAAGTATGCATCCAGGCATACTTATCTGTGTGGTTGCATATCTCTCTGACGACTTCTGCGGTGAAAAACAACACGAAGATGCTGCCGCGCAGCACACCGGAGCGTTGGGTCAAAGTCCACTCCGCGCTTTCTTCGCGGAGAGAACTGCGCTCTTTCTGCAGCCGGCGCCAAATGCTCCCGCCCGAATGAAGTTAACACCTTGCAGATAAGAGCTGCTATTTTTAGTACGCACCGGATACGTTTACATCGACGCGCGGCAGCGATTAAACGACCGGAGGAGAGGCCGAAACTTACTGGCAGATAGCTGCTGATGTTCCAGGGAGGTTTGACACACTTTCGCCGTCTGTACTGAAGCCTGGCGAATCGAAGTCGTCTTCAGTGTCTGTGGTGCTACCATCATCCAGAGATTCCCGCTCATATTAATCGGAACCTGTTGAAATCTGTCGAAATTCGCCGTTTCTGTGGGGCACCTGTGAGTGACGTGGACGCGAAGTCTGAAACAACGAGCACTCACCTACCCGACTGCGAATGAGTTTTAAAAATCTCCCCGCGGTGGAAAAATCAAACTCGCAAACAAAACTGATAAAAGACATGTTATTTTATGCTTTGTATTGTGTTAGTTGTACAGAACCGCTCAGAGAGTGCCAAAAGTTGATCTTGAAGTCATCGATAACATACTATCGATGGGAATAGGTGTGGTCATGAAAGTGTTAAAGGGTAACTTAGGGTGCGACATAACGTCAGCCCTCAGAGTACATACCGTATAAACGCGTGTAAGGGCCGCACCCGTGTAAGGGCCGCACCCCGTTTTTTTGAAGTGCATATTCTAAAAAAAAAAAATGCGCGTAAGAGCCGCACCCACACTTTCCGCAACCAATACGTATTCAAAATGCGCGCGCGCGTAAGCTTCTAGGCGTAGTCGATAGATGGCGCAAGGAAACGCAACCATCATCATCGTCACCAGAGTATATAGATATATATTTTTGGATTTTATTCGTGTTAAGATGTTCGTGAAGTGGGCTAAAAATTTTAACTTTTTATTAGTATTCATAGACCCGCCAACTAAAGGTTAAAGCAGGATTTTATCTTTAGCTTCTCACATCTCTATACAAACGCGCTATTGGCGCTATTCATATCGGCATTAGCATCACCAACTTTGGCATGGCGTTCGCGTCGTTTGCGTTGTTCGGTTTTTGCAGTTCAGCCAGCCGTTTGCTGTAGTTTTCTGCACTGTTCGATGACCTTCGTGCTAGCTTGTTTTCTACTCGGCGTTCACGTTTTGGCAAGATGGGCAAGTACCTGAATAGCTACACAGCTGGCTATAAGTTGAAGGTGATCGAGTATGCTCTCGAGCATGGGAAACGTGCCGCCGGCAGAAAATTCGACGTCGACGAGAAGTGTGTTCGACGTTGGTGTGCTCGAAAAGAAGCCTTGCGAAACACCAACAGCACTAAGCGCGCTTTCCGAGGAGAGCAGTGCAAGTTTCCCGATTTGGAAGAAGACTTGCTCCGCTATGTGACTGAAGTGCAGAATGATGGTCTTGCACTCGCAACGGACATGCTGCGTGTGAAGGGACTAGCCTTGGCGACTGTACTTGAGTGGATCCCATCTGCGTGGAGCTCGGTGTCGACGGACATTGTGTCCCGAAGTTTTAAAGTCGCCGGGATATCTAACAGCTTGGATGGCACGGAAGATGACTGCATGTGGGGTGACGGCGCTTCGCAGCACACCATCTCATCTCGGACTCCAAGTCTGAGGACTCGCCGAGTGACGACGATTGAGCACGTATGTCGCAAGAAATGTCGTATACTGCAATAAACGCTCTTCGTTCGCTAACTGGTGCGTTTTTACTTAAAAAAAAAAATGTCGCGTGTATGGGCCGCACCCTGAAAATTGGCCCTCATTTCTTGAAAAAAAAGTGCGGCCCTTACACGCGTTTATACGGTATGTCAGTATTATCGAAACTAAGTGCACTTTATGGTGCAATCTTGTGAATATCATACGTAACTTTCATCAATGTATTCCTTCGGGGTCGAGCAATGCTTCAATATAGCTTGCTGGATCGTAGGAATACAAATATAATGTTTATTAGACTGGTCTAAAAGCGGATCCAACACTGGAACCACAGACGTTGATCTATGACACCTGTATCGTAGGAGTGCATATGTAGGGTTTATTTCTTTCTTGTAAAATTAGACAGCCAGCACCACAACCACAATTTACGTTGAACCGACATTACACCTGCCTAGGATGTTTTTCCAAGCCAGTTCACAGACCTGGCGTTGCTCTGTGGTAGAATGCCTGATTGCCACGCAGAATGCTTAGGTTCGATTCCTGCTGGCATCCTAATTTCTATTCTTTCTATTCATCAGGTCAACGCTGCTTATGTCTGTTTTTCTTAATGCTCTCGCATTTAAATGACCTATGTCTGCTCTCGCCGTTACTGGGTAGATATAGACTGTCATTCACCTGTGGCGCATACTTGTACACCGCGTTATTCATATCATGATCCGACAGTCATATTCGTCAAATGCCAATTTTGGTCAACACCAAGTCCAGCTGAGAGGCGATCATGAGAGCACGCAGACGCAGGCAG
Organism: Rhipicephalus sanguineus; assembly: GCF_013339695.2. NCBI lineage: Eukaryota > Metazoa > Arthropoda > Arachnida > Ixodida > Ixodidae > Rhipicephalus > Rhipicephalus sanguineus. The sequence continues at coordinate 169,074,978 of NC_051181.1, read as the reverse complement.
GCGGGCTGGGCCGGACCGGGCAGGGCAGGGCCGGGCAGGGCAGGGCAGGGCAGGGCAGGGCAGGGCAGGGCAGGAAAGGAAAGGAAAGGAAAGGGAAGGGAAGGGAAGGGAAGGGAAGGGAAGGAAGGAAGGAAGGAAGGAAGGAAGGAAGGAAGGAAGGAAGGAAGGAAGGAAGGAAGGAAGGAAGGAAGGAAGGACTCTCTGAATGTAACCACTGCAAAGTGTTTTTGTTGACTCTGCACCAAACCGCATATCCGCAGCCACTACAATGAGGCAAATATGCGGTTAGCGCTCGTTAAGCCTAGCCTGCAGGTTTGCCATTTGGCATGCCACCCCAGGGAGCTTGCCCTGGAAAACATGAGATCGGGCACAAAAGAGATCACACTCACGAGCTCGACCAGGGGCAGCACCTGTGAAGCCGAATTTGGGTTCATGGTCTGAAGAACAGCCGTGACAACTATCCTGCCTACCAAGCTTGCAAGTCCACCTGCTGATGACAAATTTTCGAAAGCCCGCATCATAAAGCCTGTACATTTGCGGAACACCACCTTCACTGATAGTAGAACTGAGGTTGCACGTGCGATATCTGCACTCTACGACAACGTAACTATTTTTCAGAGAAAAGGCTGAACAGTGGTACCTTGCACTTGACGTGGACGTGGGCGCCTGTTCGGTGCGGAGCAAACGCGCGGCAAGCGGTCGGAGCAAAGGCTTTTCCAGCATTTAGACAACCCTCCCTCAAACCGCGCGCCCACGACACTCACGACACATCCTTCATTTTTTTTCCTTTTTTCCCCTGCAGTGCTTCTTGTTCGCTCCGCGTCCCCTCCTCCTTCGTAACGCCTTCGTCGCTGTCTCTCCTCAGCCGTCATGCCTTGATCCGTTGAGAAGCGCGGTCGTTATCTGGCTTTTCTGAGCCGCATTATAACTGATCTTTCATCTCGGCAACTGCGCAATAAGCAGTATACGTATACATGGAGTTCTATGGGAGGATGAACGGGACTAAGAAAAGACCAGATTATAGCAGGTCCTGCACTGTAGGCGGTTACGCTATAAGTAGTCCGAGCTGTGCCTCCATGGAATGTTTGGAAGGCTGCTAGTACTGCTTTATTGAGCTGTCTTAGTTGTCAAAAATTCAATTTTTACACTCAGCAATGAGCCTTTAGCGGCTCCAAAACTGTTTTCCCTGCTCTAAAATGCACTTTTGGTTTCAGAAAAATAATTTTTTCCTACTTTAAAACGCGGTTTTGGCTGCTACAAAAGCTTGCTCCAAAACGGCTTCCGCCAATCACATCACTGCTTTAAACCACCCACTCATTATGCAGTTCACATTGTGTGATGCCTGGTTGTAATTTTACTCTTATACCAGGCTATGTTACATCTGTTACATGATTTCTTGCCTGACATGAAGTCTGTATATGGTCTTTTTGTGAAGAAGTTTCAAGGACTGGCATGGCTCTGTGGTAGAATGCTCGACTGCCACGCCGAGGACAGGGGTTCACATCCTGCTCAGTCTTGGATATTTTTTTGTCATTTCATGCGATAGTGGTCACGAACACTGGCGGCGGACAGCTGCACCACTCAATCGGCTGTTGTCGTGATTTCATAACAGGCTTTCGCTGTAAAAAAAACACACACGCATGTAACAATTGATAAGTGCACAGGCAACTAATAAAAGCGAAAGGAGGTGAAAAAAAAAATGAGCGAGTAATGTGTGTGCATACACCTGTGTGGAACCGTTATATAAAGAAGAGCATCTACATCTTCAAGCCTAGTTAGTATTGGGTGTAATGAGAAAAATCAGGCTCTCTTCTTGTGGTGAAGGAGAGCCAAATGTTCAGCATGGCTAGTGCAGTGCAGTTTCACAGGCCTTTGGATTCGTGGTAGCCAGCCTCCTGCAAAGAACAAGGGCTGGAAAATGTAGCTACATTGACTGGCCATTCACCATTCTGGGAAGGAGTCGAAAACAAAGCTAATTTCCAATGGCACTCCTGAAGGCCCAGCTATAAATCATGGCAATCAGTGCAGGTATTGCTAAGCAGCGAAAAAGTGAGATCTAAAGCGACCAACGGTTTGGCCAACCAGTGCCCCAAAAATGAAGGTGGCAAAGCCGCGGTACCCTCCTTGCTCAGACCCAAACTGCCGATGAGTGTTTTCTGCTGGACAAAGCCTGGAAACACTACGTTTTCTCACAAAATCTTTTTCAATCTGTATACTCCTTACTGGCCTTACCTTTTCTTATAATATTGCAATTTCCGCTGTGGGCTTCTCAAGGTCGAGCATATTGCATGGCCATGCAAGAGTACAGCTTGCCATTATTACGTGGAGTGTGCTGCAGTGAACAGTACGGTGTTCTAAGAGGGATGTTCCAATATGTCACTGTTCCAAGACTGTGTTGAATGTGGAACCTTTAGAAACCTGTCCTTGACATTGGGGGATAAGAGATGGAGGAGCAGGGGTGTTTAATTTTAGAGAAAATCCTTACTGGTACCACTCGGACTTGAAGACCAGTGTCAAAAACCTGATGGTTGCACCACATGTCACCCTTTGAACAAAGCATATTGTGGGCCACTTCGAGTAAAATTAATGAAAACTTGCAAAGCACTTATGAATTCCTGCCAAGCACACTAAGGTGGTGGGATTTGTTCCAGTGTTGGGCAGATTCTGTGGTTTCTGCCTCCAGGATGTCAGTGCAATGAGCATGAGCACTGCCCATGACATCCAGAAAGTGGGTTCGGGGCTGCATCTAGTTGGCCACTTGCTTGTCATTTGACTGTGCAGCGTCTTGGAGTTGTGATGCAGGTGGAAACGAGAGATGTGACTTGTTGCTCTTGTACCCTTGACAGTGTAGATCGCGCATCAGCCACCTCGCTATCACTTGCCCTGTGGCATCATCATAATTGGAGTATGGAAGATGTGCTGACCATATTGCAACTTGTTTAGACCAGTGACGAGAGGCAAGTGACTAGAGATTGAGGGTCAGTTCAAAGCCAGCAGTCTTTTCTCCAAAGAAAAACAAGCCAATGTTCACATGCATGCCTCCTTCTCTTCTACAATAAAGGGGTACTAAAGGCAAAGTAAACCTCGGCATGGACTTTTGAAATGTCATTCGAAAAACCTCATAGTGGTTGTTTCGTGCCAAGGAAATGCTTAGTTTGAAAGAAAATCACATTTTAGTGGTCCACGTACTGTTAGCCCAATTCAAACCGCCCGTCTTCGAAGGACTTGAGACGTCCCCTTGTGCCTCCCAAAGTCTTGCCAAGTGAGGACTGGCTTCACAGCGTTGGCGACGTCGAACTTCCAGAAGATGTCGGCAGGATTCTTCGCCTTGGTCCCAAGTTCGCTGTCCAACCCCGGAAAGACGCTGTGGAACTGCTGGCCTGTGTCCGTGACATTGCGAGGCGAGCACCCGAGGACGAACGCGATTCCTGTGTTGCTCAGGGGGTGAATGTGCTCGCTAGTTGCAGACAGCAGCTGTCGGGTGTGTGACTAGGCCGGTTGGCTACCACACTCCGGGACCATGAGCTCTGTGTTCTTCCCGCTGACAAAGAGGGAGGTTTCGCCGTGCTCAGGCAAGAAGTGTACCGTGGTAAGGCCTCCGCTGCAGTTCAAGCTGTCTTTAACCCAATCAGCCGAGTGTCACTAAAGAAAGTAAGGTCACGGGCTAAGGAGCTGTGTAATGAGCTTAACTTGGTGACCGTCGTAAGACAAATGGAGTGTACTGAATGTGACTGTCTTGATATGTTTTTTTTCAGTTAAGACACACAAGGAAGATAGCCCTTTTCGGGTCATTGTTTCCGAATGTGGTAGGTGGCAAAAGTGTGTCGCAGAATTCCTTCAAAGCAAGCTTCAGCTTCGTGAAGTGGTGGATCCATTTCTTGCCAAAGATTCTGCAGCTGTAATTGATTTTGTAAAAGCAGTAGGAAACCAAAAGTTAACTGCCTTTTCTGCAGATATAAAGGACCTGTTTTATTCTTTGCCACACGAGGGTCTGCTGTCCAGCGTCGAGGAGGCGATAGACTAGTATGGTGCCGTCCAATTTTTCAATGCTTGTGGCGTGGGTGAGGCGGGTTTTTTAGAACTTTTATCTTTTTACTTGAAGTCAACCTTTGTTGCTTTTGACAATAACATTTACCTGCAAAAGCAGGGTGTTTGCATCGGGTCGTGCATCGCACCTATTTTAAGTGATTTGTTCCTCGCTCGATGTGATCAGGCTCTCTCTGAGCGGCTGGGTGATTTTGGCATTTTAAAGATTTTTAGGTACATAGACGATTTCTTAGTTTTTTTAGATAACTCGGCTTTTGAAACTGTGGTGGGCTCTCGTGTACAATGTTTGGACTGTACCAACCCTGTCGTCACGCGAATTCTTGCATCTTTTAATCATTGTTTTAGGCCGCTCAGTTTTACCACGGAATTTCCCGAACAGCTCATCATTAGGTTTTTAGATTTGAGGCTGCATTTTAAAGATGAGCACGTGTTGGGTCTATGAACCAAGAGCAAACAAGCCGCCCTTAAAGTACTCATCTGCGCACTCAAAGCTTATAAAAAGAAACATCGTGCTTTCTTTTTTGTCAAACGCTCTCCGCAAGTCGTGCTTTCACTTGGTGGATGAAAGCCTTCAAAAACAAGTGGCATGTTTTGAGGCAGCAGGCTATCCGAGGCATGTCATTGTCGCTGAGGGCCTGCATCAAAAAAGGAAGTCTGTCTCACGTCTGAGTGAAGAGCGAAGAGCGGAACTTGAGAGAACCGCAAAAGAAAATCGAGCCAAAGAAAAGGTGGCTGTAATCCCGTACCTTCACAAATTGTCTCACAATTTAAAGAAAGTCGGGCAGCGTTCTGGGGTAAAGGTTGTGTTTTCGGCACCTAACAAGCTTTTGAGTTTGTGTAAGTTGAGCTGTCCTACAAGGAAGCGGAAACCTGTTTGCTCCATCGGACGCAAAAACGCTTACGTCTCGTGCACAAGAGGCGTTGTTTATAACATTCCTCGTTCATGTGGAAGGCATTACATAGGCCAGACTGGCAGATGCCTCAATGTTCGCTTGCTCGAGCACAACAACAAAATCAGGAACAATGCCATTGACGGACACCTTGCCGCCCATTGTAAGAAGTGTGACACGAAGCCACAGTGCGCTCCACTGTTCAATCAGACAGTTGTTCTGTATCGGCACTGTGACAAAACGACCAGAGAAATCGTAGAGGCGTCAGAGATAGCCAGGGCAGGTAACAGATGTGTCAGTATTCAGTCTGTCCTTTTATCTGTGAAAGAGCATGAATTCTTGGCATAGACACGTGTCTATCACCTTCTTTCAGTTCATTATTGCAGCTTCAAAGGGTGCTTGTATATGCTCTGTTTCTGCAATAAAAACCTTTGTTGATAGTGAGCGCTTGTCCTGGTCACTTCCTTGTCCCGTGTTCTTTGTTGCGCTATGGTTGCTGATGAACAATGAATAACCAACACGCCCAAACGTTCTCCCTTCGAGAGGTAAGCACTCCCTGAAGCCGTCTTTAGCGGGTGCTATGCCAGCACCTTTTGATATCTGGCAACATTCCACCTCTACTGGAAACGCATGTGAGCATACGTCCTGTTATGTTTGTTTTCATATACTTTGCTGCGTACCGTTGCTGCTTGCATTGTAATGCCATGTTTTCTGTGGACGGAATAATTACACAGAAGCACTTGATAATCGGACAGTGCTGTGTAGTGTCGGGGAAGCTGCATGCAGTCAGTGTGGGATGCCCCATGTGTGTGTGTGTATTTGAGCTGGCGTTATTCGGTGAGCCTCTGTTTACGATCAATCCATGTATCCTTCACTTGTGGAATCCTTCACTTGTGGGATCCATGCCGGACCAATGTTCATCCCCTCTGAGGAGTCGTGCAGAAGGTGCCTGACGACTGAGCCAGGAGAATGTTATGTAGCGCTTTCTATGAATACAGTTTATAGGGGTTATTTTGTAAGAAACAGATCCGCGCATGCCAAACTGTGCCGTCTTTGGATCACACCGCGCACTAGAGGAGTGTAGTTACTCACTACTAGTGCTACGCATCAGCCCTAACAGTCAGAGCTGGACCCCTAACCTGTGGTTTGCGTTGAGTCGCGACCACGGCGGGTTTCAGGCCAGTGGTAACAGAGACGAGTTATTTGCCTGACGCAGTTTATTGTGCCAAAGCGCCACCAACGCAACAAAATATACAGGTAGGAACGAAGTGGCAGAGAAGTTCCGCACGACAACGTCAAAACAACAACAAAATGGGAAGCACACGAGATGGAAAGCGATAAGGCTCGTACTCACGTCTCGTGGCTTCGCAGTCCGGCCCTGAGACAGTAAGTCACCTCACAATAGACCGGGCGTTGCGCAGGGGGTGTGGCGGCTGGGTGGCTCTCGACTCGATCGTGCTGTGGTCGTCACCGCTGTTCGAGTCGAAAGACGTGGACCTCCCCAAGAAAGCGGCGGGCTTTCCCTGGGGCCTGGAGAGGAGTCTCTCCAGAAAGGGCAAGGAGGGAAACGAGGCATCTCGGCTTCGGCCAGGGAGCAGGGCGCGAAAGGCTGCGGGAGCGGCACAGTGCGCTCTCTCACGCAACCCCTCTCGCCACTGCGCGTACAAACGTAGCACGAAGCCGAGGTGCCGCCGCGTTAAAGACAATGGGTTGCGTGTGCAACCCCACATCCCCCCTTCTTAATTGAACCCTTTAGCCAAAAAGAGGATCGCCATCACCTGGGGCTTAAGAGGAGGCTACTGGCTCCACCTGGAACACGGCGAAGTCTGTGTCGATGAGGGAGCCGCACGGAGACGCAGATCACCGTTATCGCTTAGAGCGCAGTCACCAGATGAGTCGGAAGAAGGTGTCTGTGAATGATAATGCAGGGTAGCTTGACAGTTGAAGACAGTAGTCAGGATAGCCGTCAGGACAGTCGTCGGGACAGTTGTCAGGAACAGTTGTTAGGAACTTGACATTTTCAGGAACTCGGGCAGCTCGGTCAGAATTGGCTCGGCTTGCTTCTGGCGCCGCTCGCTCGCTTGGATTTTGGGGCCCATGGTGTTGAAAGGGGCACCCGGATAGACGGATTTCAGCGCCAGACCGCAGGCCACCTTGATTTGCGTTGGTCGCATCGCCAGGAGGGCGTCGTGTCGACGCAGGAGAGTTGGCTTGGGCGCTCATCAATCGTTGCCCTCTGGTGGGGTAGAATGGTTCCCCTCCTTTCCTCCTAGTCCTTGCTGCTCCTGCCGCTCTTTGTTCTCCTTCTCTCTTTTTCTTCTAAGGCTTTTGGAATTGAAATTCGCCCGACGCCTGCGGTGAGCCGGCTGCCACCCCCCTCTCGAGCAGCGGGATACAATGCTCGTACCGCGGGTGCACTCCGAAGTTCGATCGCGGGGTCCGCAGCTCTTCGTCGGGCGGTGCGGTGGTTATGTGAATTGTTCTCCACCGAAGCCGTTCGGGACCGGATGCTGTTTTGCTGTTTTTCATTTCGCCTTGACCTTGGGTGTTGCTACAGGCTTTGGTGTCGCCGCTCTCTGCTGTGGCACGGCCGTTGGATGAAAAAGTGGCCGTGGCTGTGGAATGCGTGTGTTGAAAGTACCGGCCTTTGGGGCGTTTGCCGGCGAAAACGGTCGTTTCAGCTTGGCTGTTGTTGAAATGCTGCCGGTGGGTGATCTGCGACTCGAACAATAAGTTAGCCCCTCTCTCACTCTCCGAAAGAGCATGCGCGTGCTCGCTCTCGAAGGCTGCATGCTAGATATCAAAGGAGCATCCCGTCCGATATCAAACACAATAAAGCCCCTACGAACCGGACAGAGTTAGTTCTGCCGAGATCGCAAGTTGTAACGTTCCACTGAGCTCGTACGTCGAGCCGGGCCTTCGGATGCCACTGCCTGCGGGCGCGGGGGAGTGTTTCCCTCGGACCACTCGTTCCCTCTGTCATAGTAGTGTTTGAGATCACAGACATGCACTGGTCCGCCGATCGGTCTTATCATCAAGTCCGTCAGCTTGTACACGAGAGAAGAGACAGTCTCTCCTACCCGGTATGGTCCTATCCACTTCGGTGCCAGAGAAGCTGAGAATTTGTTACTGGCATCTCTTAGGACATGATTGCGCTTCAGCACCAGGTCGCCCACTTTGTACTGAACGTCCCGATGAGAGCGGTCATACTGCGCTTTCTGCTCCCCACGAGCAGTGCTCAGGTTCCGTTGTGCTTTGCACAAAGCCTCCATCACCTTCACGCGCAGCCCAGTTGCATAATCTGCGCTTGCCGATGAAGGAGCCAGTTCCGTGCTGTGTTCCTGTAGAGTATGTTCTACGGGATTCAGCAGCTCTCTTCCAATATTGAGTGGTGGGGGTAAAGCCAGTCGAGCGGTTCACAGTCGTCTTCAGAGCAAATCCGATTTCAGGGACGCAATTGTCCCAATCCTTGTGCGTCCCCGCGAAAGCAACAAGCATGTGCTTGATGTTGTGGTTTACACGTTCGGTTGGATTTGCCTGGGCATGGTACGTGGTTGTTCTCTTGTGCTTAATAGGGCAGCACAAGAGTCCACGAAAATTTTGGCGGTGAGATAGGATGCATTGTCCGTAATTAACTGCTTTGGATAGGCGAATCTCGTGAATACTTCGATGAGGTTTTCCATAATAATGCGTGCCGTCCGCCTTCGTAGGGGGAACAGTTCCACCCACTTAGTGAAGTGATTTGTGACAACGAGAAGGAATTGGTTTTCTCTCGGTGTTCTTGGGTAAGGTCCCATGACGTCACAAGCCACTATTGATCGTGGTGTTTGGCTTCGGACCGGCTGCATGAGCCCGGGCGGTCGTCCACCACGCGGCTTCACGCGTTGGCACACATTGCACGAGCGGGCGTAGCGCGTTACATCCCGTTTCATGCCTAACCAGGTAGCAAAGTGGCACAACTTAAGGTAAGTCAACTTAAGGCCACTTGCATGCCCAGCGATGCACGTATCGTGAAAGTAGCGCAACAGTGCTCTTCTCAACGTGCGTGGGATCACCGCTTTGAAGGACTTATGTGTATCCTTCTACGCAGGAATGTATCTCAGCAAAGTGCCGTCAGTGTCAAGCAGGTAGGAATCCAACGCGCTCACAGCATTACCAGCTGTTTCAGAGCGCCGCGCATTAACAGCAATACCAGCTGCGTCAACATGCGCCGGGGCCGCACCGCCGGGCTCCCGGAGCCCCTCAAACAGCTTTTTGCAAAATGGATCCTCCTGCTGAGCCTCTAATAGCTCCTTCCTGCTGAACACGTTCCCCACTGAACTGACGCAGTCCAAGTGGTTAACGCTCTCCTCAATTGAAGGTGGTTTGCCCGCCCTTCTGTGAGGACTCTCGCGGTCGAGCAGTGTAGCAGTTACTCTGCTCTTAGGCTGAGCTTCGCATGTGTCAGGATGGGTATTGATGTTACCCCTCATGACAACATCGAGCATCACAACAGTGTCAAGGGGGCTTGCAGTGCGGCTCTGTCTGGGATAAACTGACGATAAAAGTTCACCAGCCCCAGAAAGCGTCTCAGTCCGCCTATGTCTGTTGGTGACGGGTAGTTCAATAATGCCTGGACCTTGTCATCACACGGCAGAAGGCGACCGTTGTCCAACGTCAAACCCAGTAGCGTTACTCGGGTTTCTGCCATCTGAGTCTTGGCCGGGTTTAGCGTTATTCCCACCGACTTCAGAAGCTCCAGCACGTCCCTGAGATGGCGGAAGTACTCGTCAAAGGTTCGTGAGTATACCACGACATCGTCCAGGTAAGCAAGAACGTAGTGCCACCTTGCATCACCTAAGACTTGGTCCATCAGGTGCTGGCAAGTCGCAGGCGCATCGACAAGACCGAAAGGCATTCGGGTAAACTGGAAAAGGCCCCTGTGACAAGTGAAGGCAGTCTTCTCTCGGTCACGGGGATATACCTCCACCTGAAAGTATCCTCTGCTAGCATCGAGCGTAGTGAAGTACTTCGCTCCGCCAACATTGGACACGATCGAGGGAATGCTAGGAAGCGGATATGCATCCTAGCGTGTTACCTCGTTCAGGCGATGGTAGTCAACAGGAAGGCGGGTCGTCCCATCCTTTATTGGTACCAGCACCACGGGAAAAGCCCACGGGCTTTCTGACCTTTCGACAACGCCTGTATCAAGCAGTTCGTCCAGAGCGCTGTCAAGCGCTTTCCTCTTAGCCAAACTCACCGGCCGAGGATTGCATTTCCAAGGAGAAGCATCGCCTGTCTCAATTTTGTGCCTAACTAGCGCAGTGCAGCCAGGCTGTTCTGTGAATATGGCGTCATATTCATTCAGAAGCGATGAGAGGCGAGCTTTCTCTTCCACCGTCAAACTGCTTGAGCTATTGAGCAGCGGGTGGTCCCTTTCACCCCGCTCTGCAGTGCACAGTGCCTCCGCAGAGGGGGTTGGGGGACGCGCGCGAGGGGAGCCGTTCCCTCCGGCGCGTTCTTTCTCCGCGGGTCGGTTTGTCGACCCGGCAGAAACATGTACGAGTGACTTTTTCGGGCAATTGTTGGGACGGTCTGCGCGCGAAGCATCATCGAACGTAATTGTCTCTGACGCTTTTTGAAAGGAAACGAAAGGTTTCAGGGTGCCACATGCTCGCTCCCTATATCCTCCGTTGCAGACATCAATAACAATGCCCATCTTGGCGAGGAAGTCTGTACCAAGAATGATAGGAACCGACAGTCTGGGGAGGTAAGCCAGGCGTTGCCGGCTAACCCATTTCTCCCACCGCACTACTAGCCGAGCGACAGCGCTTGCTTGCGCCGAGCCGCTGGCAAGCCAGAAAGTCACATTACTCGATCTAAGGCGGATAGCACTCCGACAGAGATGATCGTACACTTGTCGCCAAATAGTGAAGCGCTTGCCCCCCATGTCTAATAGCGCAAAAAACCTGCACCGGGCGACTGTTAGCTCAATAAGGGGCACTGGTGTGTCGTTCGGTGGTCCAGAACGACATGCCAGCGGGGCTAGGAGTTCATGTGTCTCACTGAGCACCGCTTTGTTTGCCGCTGGCCATGCAGTGTTGCTCACCGGCGGCCCCGCTAGTTTCCCGAAAGCGTGTGCTCTCGGATTGCGGGTTGCCAGCAATCTCGGGCGAAATGCCCGAGATTGCTGGCAACCCGCAAGCCCGAGTTCTTTGCCTGACACAGTTTATTGTGCCAAAAGCGCCACCAACGCAACAAAATATACAGGTAGGAACGAAATGGTGGAGAAGTTCGCACGACAGTGTCAAAACAACAACAAAATGAGAAGCACACGAGATTGAGAGCGATAAGGCTCGTACTCACGTCTCATGGCTTTGCAGTGTGGGCGTTGCGCAGGGGGCGATGGCGGCTGGGTGGCTCCCGACTCGATCGAGCTGTGGTCGTCACCGCTGTTCGAGTCTAAAGACAAGGACCTCCCCAAGAAAGCGGCACGCTTTCCCTGGGGCCTGGAGAGGAGTCTCTCCAGAAAAGGGCAAGGAGGGAAATGGGGCATCTCGGCTTCGGCCAGGGAGCAGGGCGCGAAAGGCTGCAGGAGCGGCACAGTGCCCTCTCTCACGCAACCCCTCTCACCACTGCGCGTACAAACTTAGCGTGAAGCCGAGGTGCCGCCGCATTGAAGACAATGGGTTGCGTGTGCAACCCCACAAGTTATGCTTTTGAAAAACCATTTTTATTCTTCCATTTCCCTTGCATGGGCATGCAGCATCCTGACAACATTGACGGAACAGCCCTGTGAGGAAGCAGTACTTATAAGGGCGCGTTCCGCAACATGCTTACGTCACGATTGGTTTAGTAATCCTCTGCACAAAAATGCAGCGACCACAGCAGCAGATTTTTCTTGTCGAAAGACAAGAAAAATTCTTGTCTTTTGTAGAAGTGCGCTCTTAGATACTTCCAAGTGTAGGAGGTCCCTCCATGGCGCTCATTGGAAAGTTGTTGATTTTGTTGCTGCAGCTTCTCTTGGTCAAGTGGCGTACCCCATTTGGGCATCCAACAACATCACATGGACGCGGCATTTTGTCGAACTTTCCGTTAGGGCGACTTTTATGAGTATGCAACGCACACGCAGCAGTATGTGATAACAAAACTACCACTGAGACGTGAACGCGTGAGCGGAGTGAAACCCTATGAAAATGAAACTTTTGAACCACCCGCACTGTTCTCCATGGTGACGGCAAGAAATTTTCCTTTCCATGAATCAAACAGAAGCACACAAGCAGCATTTTATTATGTCTTGTAATGCCCAGAATGTTCTTTTTTATTACAAATAGTTTGATTACTAGGAATTAATTGTACTCTGGACATTATCCGGCTCATTCCAAAATGTCCCACTGGTGGCACGTATCGTCCTATATTTACCCTGATTTCTTGATTAGTAGAGGACTGCAGTTGATAATATTGATATTTCAGACATTCTCAAACATCAACCTTTCACTCTAGCATGGTGTTTCCCTTTAGTGTCCCTGTAACGAAAAGCAACAGACAATTAGGCTAACGAAGGCATAGAGGACTTTATTTGTAATGTTTTAACTGCATTGTAGTCATTCTGATATAAATGTGAAGAAATAAAATTGGTGAAAAGACAACTTGTCGCCAGCAGGGACCGAACATGCAATCTTCGAATAACGCGTCTGATGCTCTACCGATTGAGCTACGGTGGCAGTCGTCTACTTTATCAGGTGTCTTTGTGCATGTAAACCTGGGAGTGTCAGTGCCGTTTGTGGCCATGCTCTGTTTTTCTAGATGGCGTCACTTAGTACTTGATCTTTTCATAAGGTGGCAGCTGACCAGTAAGCCCTTGCATACTACCTGAAGGCATCAAGTGTGCCAGAACAAGACCCTCGCTAGGATTGAATGAAGGAAAGGAAAGGGCTCATTTTCCTTTGTTAGACACAACCTAGGTCGTGTCTAACAAAGAAGCCCTTAAATTCTCCTCTCTGGAGTACTTACACCCTCGGCTTGTAACCGAGCTTGAGATGCGAAATCAGTGGTGCCCAGCCTGTTTATGTGCCTCTGTTGGAGCATGGCTCCCAGCCTATATTCGGAAGCATCTGTAGTCACTACCTTGAGTAACAAGAGGTGTAACACAGGCTATGTACGGGTCCTTGAAAACTCTTCAGTTTAATGAGTCAATACCTAATGAAAGCGGTCGTCATGTTATGTTGTTGGCTTATCATGGATCCTATTAATTTAGGATGATATGAATATTTTGTGCAACTCAAGTACCATTAAGATTCTACAGTACTTATTTACGATATGTCGGAGGTATAGGTACATTTCAGAGGGGCCACCAACCACAGCAGGGTCGCACTGCTTCGCTTGAGTTCACAGATTTCACCTCATCCTTTGGTAGAATGGACTGTTTGTTAGCCAGGTACATAGTGGTCAAAGGGAGGTAAAAAAAGAAAAATTGTGAAGCTCTTCCTTTGACCATGCAGACGAACTGCCTGTTGGAGGAATGTTTGTGAATACAGTGATGCAATGCAGGTTCGGACCTGTCGGCATCCAACCACTCGGACGAGGAGGAGGAGGAGGGATGGGGCCATGCGTTGGATGTGCCGGGCTTTGATGACAATGTGTCGGCCAGCAACACCATCAACTCCCTGCTGCGTTTTGTGCTGAGCGAGGTGGCCCTACACCTGGCTCGCTCAAGTGACCAGGCGGAGAAGCCGTATCTGATGCTACGCTTGGAAAAACTCTGTGCTGATGCTGCACTCATGGAATATGGCCCTGCATTACAGGCCACCATTAGTGGCATTTATTTAGTCGACAAGCTTCACATTGGTGAGTACTGGGGCCACAACCGGGATTTGCTTTGGACGTGCCTTCAGCAAGGCCACATTTGCTGTTCTTGGGTGCATCGCCCTTTGAACGCATCAAGTACCGAATGCTCATTTTGTAATTGCCTAGCTACCGTGCTGTGTGTATTTTGGTGCAATACTGGCAGGAATTTTCTGTTTTCCGTCAAATACTCATTCTTATGTTCTGATACAATTTCTTCAAGCACCACTTGGGGTGCAACTGAATGTATTCCTTGAAAATATCTATTCGCTTGTGCATGCAACATAGGAGTGTCATATTTCCTTTTCTTGAGCCTTATTAGGAGACCACATCTTCGGATAGACAGTATAAAAAAACGTGAGCATTAGTCACTTGACTTGCATGAGGTATACGATACCTGGTATGATGCACGAGTTGGACTTATGCATTGTATAATTGACCTGCAATTTAACCTCAGCTGCGTTGACATGATTCTTCATACGGAGTGTGGTGAAGATTATACAAGCATACATGTGCATCTGGGAAAGGCAAAAAGAATGGTATGTATGCCCTCCTCAGGTGCTAGAGCAGGGCTCTCAAACACTCGGCCCGCCGACCTTTTGCCAGTGTACGCACATGACACTCTCCATCCCATATTTTTTTCACGACATTGCTAAATGGTGACCACATTGTTTTCTTGCCTATCGTGATTAACCCTTCGAGGGTAGATTTTTTTCACGAAATGCATCCCAAAAATGTGACTTTTTTTATTACTTAATTAGGTTATTCAAACGAATATATTTAAGAAAAAAAATTATCTAACATTTTTCTGGGTAACCATAAAGCGAAAAAAAAAATCATTTGAGTTGTTACATACACATCGTTTATTCGTGAGTAACAGCAAGATAAATTAAAAAAAAAATCTATACAGCTGTTAAAAAATTATACGTTGAAATAAACGTCTGTGTAGTTCACAGACGTACAAAAATAATGCACAAAGTGGCGTTAAGGGGAAACACGGGGGGGAGAAAAGCCACTTTTAATCCAGTCAGCATTGTCTCTTTGTGCGCGCCTTTGAGATGTCGCTCACTCGTCAACATCTGAGTCTTAACTCAAATAGTAACTCCTTGTATGACGGGCTGACATTTTCTGAATCTGATTCTGATTCGGCAGTCGAGCAGCGATTCGGAGGAATCACTTGCAGCACAGAAACCTACGGCACAGAAACCTTGCCTTCGATGCCTGTTTCATCGGTTGTCCAGTGTTGTGTGCTGGGCCCCCTCCTATTCCTGCTTTATATTAATGACCTCCCCTTGCACACCCCTGTGAAAATACGCCTTTTCGCAGATGACTGCGTCCTATATCATACTGTTAAATCTCCACTGGGTCATGCCACTCTCAACAATTCCTTCTCTCACTGTTGTAGCTGGTCCAAATCTTGGCAAATGAATATTGACTTCTCCAAGACCGTCATTATGTCATTTACCCGACGTTCATGCTCCTTGACTTTTGACTATGGTTTTAACAATGTCAGTTTGTGCAGGGCGTTTGAATTCAAGTACCTCGGTATCCTTATGACACACAATCTCTCATGGTCTAGACACATTGGTTTCGCATGCAGCAAGGCCCTTAAGAAATTAGGTTATTTACATCGTACGCTCCGTCTTGCTCCTCAAGAAACCAAACTGCTTACTTACAAAGCTCTCATTCGCCCCATTCTAGAATACAGTTGCATGGTGTGGAACCCACATAAGAAAGGTGACGTTAAAAAACTAGAATCCGTTCAAAAAGAGCTGTGCGTTTTGTATGCAAAAGATGTGACAGGGCTTTTTCTCCGTCGAATTTTCTTCCTCAATTAGGTCTCACTACACTTGCGAAGCGTCACCATGTTGAAGGCCTGAAATTTCTTTACAGTCTAATCAATTCTCCCCGCCTCGACACTCTAGACAGTTATCTTAAGTTCTCCAGACCTTTATCTACGCAGAGCAACCATGCCCTTAACATTGCAACTTTTTTCACCCGCACTGACATGTTCAAATATAGCTTTTTTCCTGCAACTATAGAAGCCTGGAATTAGTTGCCCGGAAGTGTGCGTTGCTTACTACTCAAAGAATTTCTGGAAGCCTGTTCATGAATGTGGATTTGCTGTTATTGTGTTTTTTCTCTTTTCCCACTCCTGCAATAGCCTCATTGAGACTGCAGTATGTAAAAATAAATAAATAAATAAATAAATAAATAAATAAAGTGAAACTGACGCAAACCACTGCAAAATTGCCAGCAGGGTTTTCACTGTATAATATGGCTTTTGTTGGAACTTAACGGCTTTTAACTTAACAGTGATGCATTCCTTCTCTCGTTTGTCTTGTGAGCGTAGTTTGGCGCTTGCAAGCGGTGCTCGTCCGCAGTCAAAGCGGCACTCATGTAATGTGAGCGCCTGAAGCATCGCGCAGCCGCTGCTGCATGTTTGTCAAGCGGCCGATCGCAAGACAAAGCTTGCTGAACCATGACACCTGGCTGCGCATTTGTTGTTGTGGAGCTGCTGCTTTGTGATTATGTCGCGTACAATTATATTGAACAGTGTATGTCTGATTTTCAGCACATAAAGAACGGCGCGGCCGCTAGGCTGACTTTGTCAGATTTGACGCTATATAACTTCTTAGCAACCAAACTAATGCAATTTTTTTATGCAGAATGGTAGATGATGTCCTTGACTTTAAGCAGAGGAACTTAAAACATACCTGCCAAGTATCCCGGATTACCCGGGAGACTCCCGGATTTTGAACGTTTCTCCCGGTTGTACGGGTCATAGGAAAATCTCCCGGAAATCCAGTTTTGCCCCGCGCGTCCAGTGCATTGCCCGCCCTGTGCGTCACGGTGACGCGAGGTGGGACGTTTCGCGTACAGATGCGCTACACGCAATTTAAAAATGGATCCTAAGTGTGTTATAGGTTATATCTGCCGTTAATATTTCGTAGACGATGCGTTTGCGTACACACAAATCTATCCCACAAGTTATCTCGCCTTCAAAATTTTGTGTCACTGCTGCTTTATGTGGAGAGCCCAGCACTTAAAAGGGTAGCCGTTACCGATGTCTGTCGAGATAGCGTGTTCACCAGCGCTTGCGACCGTCCCCGTCTCAACGGCGCCCCTTATGGTCCCTTGCCCGACGAAATAACTGGTAAGCAAGCGACGACAGGCCTCGCACGCGGAGCGATGTTATCGCATGTGCCCTTCGTGCGACGGTGACGGCCGGGTCGTTTCATCTCTGCTTCAACCGCGTTCGTCCCTACATCTCTGCTTCAACCGCGTTTGTCCCTAGCGCTAGCGTGCATTTACTCGCACGTGAAACAGATGATGCGTAAGCGATGTTATCGGTTTGGACTCTGTACAGATCAGCGGCGACCGCAAAATCCCGCTGACAGTGTCCATATAATCGCTATCGCAGTGCCCCCCCCCCCCCACAGTCAGCATACTTTAGACACCCCCCCCCATTGAGTAGATCTCCCGGATTCCGTTTCTCCAAACTTGGCAGGTATGTTAAAAAAAAAACTTAAAAATGGCCTCTTTGAGAAAACTATTTTCAAACTTTGCCATTTTTGGTAAACCACTTACGTTTCAGCCCAATTGTCGAGTAAAACGGAGCGCGATAAAACCACCTAAATTATTTTAGAAGAGAGCGCAAATATCAAAGTTAATATGTACAGATTTTCATTATGCTCACTTTAACTTGTTTGCAGCAATAAATTCCTGAAATACATGTACATTGTGGGATTTGCCGTGTTTGTGATTTGTTCCTTCAAAAGTGCTTTGACAGGTAAAGGAAATAATAGGTTCATAAGATTGTATTCAACTTGTCTTTGACGGGAATAAATATTGTGACCAAGAAGTGTGCCGTTTTCTCCCTAGGTGCACTCAAAATTGAGAAATCACGAAACTGGCGGAAAAGTTTATTTTGTGGCCAAAATTTATATATTTCTTTTTCAGGCGAACGAATTTTTTTACCAAACTAACTTAGAAACCATTGTTCTTGGTCTAATGCCTAGGCCTACCGTAAATTTCCTCAAAATTGGGAATGGTGACCGGGACCTCGTGTTCAATCTTATCTGGACATACCCTCCTGTCAAACCCTACTATTTCGAACTTGGACAAATGGAATTATTCTTTTTATCAAACTATTTTCTAGCAGGACGATGCATAGGAAAATCTACGGCTACATTGAACATAGCCGGTACACTTGAGACTTTGAACAACAGACAGCGTGAAATGTCCCAAGAAGTTGGCTGTTGTTCATAAGAGGGGTGTTGTAGTTCGGGCGAGTTGGTAATCCGTGAACTTAGCTGGTTTTAACGCGGTACATACGAGAAGAAGACACGACACATAAAGAAGAGACAGGTAGGCCTGTCTCTTTTCTGTGTCTCATATGTACCACGCTAATACCAGCTAAGTTCGTAAGAGGGGCATCCCTCTGGGTGGGCCATGGATGGATGGATGCACCCTTTGATCGGGCGGCAGCTCACACCACCTAGCTGTGGTGTCATTAGGGCGCCATGACTTGGCATCATGTGCTTTCTCCGATGGTTCCTCATCATTGCACCCGTTGTGACACGAGGTGCTATCTTGTACACATTTTACGATAAAGTGGAGCACAATATCCCGAGAGGGTGCACACAGCCACTAAGCTAAGGGGAAGCACCCTGGAAGAATGCGTCAGGATCGTTAACTGAGGGACTGCATAATGAATTCAGAAATGTCATCAGGCTCGTGCCTTAAGAAATATAGGATTATTATAACTGAATAGTAGGGGTGTGCGAATATTCGAAATTTCGAATATTTTTCGAATAGTGTTTGCTATTCGGTTCGATTCACACTGGAATTTTACTATTCGAACTTCCCAAAAACAAATACAGTCAATGTCTGATTGAAAGTGACCCCTTCAGATTTTTAATTTGCGTCACCTCATTACACTCTCGTATTGCGGCAAAGCTGCCTTTCAAGCTCCGTTGCGGTGGAACTTTGCCAAGACACAGTCAACGTCCGATTGGAAGTGGTCCCTAGATTTTCAATATGCTGCACCTCAACACACCCCGGTATTGCGGCAAAGCTGCCTTTCAAGCTCCGTTGCGCTAGAACTTTGCCAAGACACAGTCAACATCTGATTGGAAGTGGTCCCTAGATTTTCAATATTCTTCACTTCATCACACCCCCGTATTGCAGCAAAGCTGCATTTGAAGTTCCGCTACGGTCACAAATGCAGTGATTCCACTCCTGCGCCAACTGCGCCAAAGTGCGCCAAATTGTATTTACTGCGCCATCCTGATAATATCGACGAAATTTGCGCCAAACTGCGCCAAAGTCTCGGGTTTGGGGGCGTCTATCACCGCCAATCGCACCGCCGGCGCGTCAGAACATGTGCAGCTCGATCTTGGGGCTACCAACAAAGTCGCAATCATGGACCAAGAATTATTCCGCTCAATAAATAGCGCTCGCGCGTGCGTTCCGAGTAAGCCACGATGCCATACACGGTGCCGACGCAGCTTCTGTTCTGCAAGTCGGCTCGACAGCAAAACGCGCTCTCCGCAGAGGCTCGTGACGTCTAGGCCTATCGGTAGCGAGAAAGTGCGACGGCGATTCATTGGCGGACGTCGTCTGTTCCAGAAACGCTGCTGATAGCTCGTTTCAAGCGTCGCACGGCACGTAAGGAAAGCAATGTTCAGTAATAACTACATGAGTGCCGCTAAAATGTCTGTCACTTCTGTTTCCGGACATCGCGGAATGAAATCTGGGATCGCTCGCAGTAGATATATGGGACAATATCGAATTTTCCTTGCTTCGCGTTTATGGAAGAGCACGCAAACGGTGGAAACGCGTTGACACTTTTCCTCAGATATACTTTATCCATGGATCTTCATCCAGAACAGCTTTTTCGTAATTCCTTCCGCCAGCATGTCCGAGTTTGTAATCACTCTGCGGCAAATACCCCCTAAAAGGCCCTGCCCTTTCGAGCTCACGTGCTAGGGTTCCAATTCGAATTTTTGTGCTTGCTTTTTTAAAAGTGTCATCTCATTAGTAAAATCATATCTCCTGGTCGGAGCAGCCGCAAATGCGCAGCTGTCAGTAGCGGGCCCGTCGCTGACGGCCCACAGTGAAGCGGCTATGCCATGTTACACGTCCGCCCCTCGCTTTCGGGGGTCAATAGCTAACGGTTAAAAAAACTCAGTTTCGCTTAAGAGCGAAGCAATGAATGCGATACCAAAAAATTGTATTGTTAAACGAAGTAAGACTAGCAGCTAACTCTTTTGGATCCGATCTCGCGTAACTCAACAAAACGCTGGTTTAAGGGAATATGGCCCCTCCAGGAACCGAAGCGTTTTCTTGCTCTGAGTTCTCTAAACGCGAAGTAAGCATTGAGAGCACAGCAAGTTTACGAGTCGTCTCCACCTTGAGATAGCGCGCGCGCAAGCGACTGCGCCCTTCGAACGATGCGGGCCCCCCACCCCCTTCCGCTCCCCTGGCGTCCCTTCATGCTCCTTACGAAAGACGGGCGGGGCGTTTCCTCTCTGTTTGATGAGCAATCGACGGCAGCCCCGCACGCGGGAAGATATCTCATGCGCTGTCCGTGCGGCGGAGACAGACGGCCGGCTAGTTTAATCTCCGCTTCAGCCGCGTTCGTCGCCAGCTCTCGCGAGCTTTTACCCGCGGCTAGAATGCGCGTGGTGATGTTATTAATTTGGACTTTACGCGGAAAATTACGGCAACGGCGACGGCAAAAATCCACCGAGAGTGTCCATATAATTGCTATTGCAAGGGTCAATGTACGGGGCAGATTTTGCGCCCCCCCCCCTCTTAGGTGATTAGGGGGGGCGCCCCCCCCCTGTGCGCACGGCTATGCTCCTGAGATGATTTTTCCATGAGATTTGCAATGAATCGAAATATTTCTAGCCTTCATAAGAGCCCCATAATAATACTCAGGTGCTTGAATGTTAATGCAATATGCTTCTGTATTGCACTCCAGGATGTAAAATTCGCTGCTCCAAAGTGCTCCCAGATGCAAGATTATCTGCTCCAAAGTGCTCCAAGATGAAAATTTTGCTGCTCCAAAGTGCTACAAAACGGAAATTTTGCTGCTCCAAAAATTGCTCCATATCAGAAGTCCTCGGTAGCATCACTGCAAATGTATTAACTCAAGAAAACGCTGGTTCCAACATGGAGATGAAAGATGTGGCAGAGTTGGGGGCTCAATTATTGCTGTTTTGGGCTTGAAATTTGCGCAGGAAGTCTGAAAAATCAGACGCCGAAGCTTTTTAGCATTCAAAATTTCAGTTGTTCTTATATATCAATGTCTACGAGGCAGATTTGGAACTCCAGACTTGAAGGGAGCACACCCTTGTCCGCCACATCAGTTGTGCTTGCACAGAAGTTGAAAGAGGAGGAGAGGCTGAGGAAATGGCATCTTTGCCTATGACGTGTAAAGTGTTGTCGGCAACACTTTGGTTGCACCAAATCATGTACATAAATACAATTCGGCCTCTACATTGCCTCATTCTTGATAAGACAACTATGAAACACCACCCCACCAGTGCTTCATCAACCTAGTGAAAAGAAACACTTTCATGTTGCTATCTCATAAGAATATGCTTAGGAATCCTCTCTAACTTTTTTTTCTGCTATTTCGCTTCGAAGTATTCAAAGAATATTCTAGAAATATTTGAGAAATATTTGAAAAATATTCAATTCGATTCGCGCTCACACTTCAATATTCGAATTTGCTTCGCACCCAAAATTTTGCTATTCGCACAGCTCTACTGAATAGCTATATTTTAGGAGCATTCTTTCTCAAAGCTTGAAATTGATGAGCACGTTTACATTATCAATTTATTTGTGTTAATGTCTTCACTGCGCACTAGGTGGCATCGCGATTTCGTGAGATGTTCCGCCACGAACTGTTGGCGTATAATTTTATTAATCCAGAAACAAAGCAGTCTAAGTCACTTCTCCTGCCCATTTCCTGGCAACCGTTGTATACCCGTTCTATTGGATTTGGTATGATGTCTGTCTTTTGCCTAGCAGGTGACAAAATTAATTGACAGCACTGCCTCTTCAAGTTGCTGTCTGACACCATGCCAAGATGCATGCTGAGCCACCGTATATTTTTGTGTCTAATCCCGCCCCTGCATATAATTCACACCCCCAAGTACAAGCCACGGAAATATAACCTAAAAAAAATCCCCGAATATTCTTGTTTAAAAAAATGCGTATAACAGCGGTGCTCACTCAAACCACGTAAACATCACCGTACATGGGGTGATTTACCAACAACATTGCGCATGACAGCGGTGCTAAAAAATTTCGGCAGATCCCACGTACTGTGGGAATCTATGTAATGTGAAGCATGCAACGGGAAGGAAACTCTGGCGTAATTTTTTACAGTGAGTGAAACATTGCGAAATGATGATAAAGATATGTGCAAATGGTATATGCACACACTTATGTTGAAGAGTTGCACATGTGTTATATAACCAGTTATATATAATCAGTTGTTTGCGTAACGATGTCAACAGCAACATGGGTATTAACAACACCAGACGCAGTAAGCTCATATGTACTGCTTATTCTTGTCCGTTATGGTGGAGAACGCACGCACATTTCATGAATCCATGTTCATGTGTAGGAGGGGTTCTTGACAGTTCTCAGGTAGATGGCAGCTAGCGGAATGTCTTTGTTATTGTAATTGATGTGTGCAATGCAGACCTCGCCGCATAAGTTGGCGAAAAATGGGGAGCTCATTCAGACTCACTCAAGAAATATATTTTGTAGAGCTGTGCGAATAGCAAAATTTTGGGTGCGAAGCGAATTCGAATAATAAAGATTGAGTGCGAATCGAATCGAATAATTTCGAATAATTTTCGAATATTTCTCAAACATTTTTCGAATAATTCGAAGTGAAATTACAGAAAAAGTTGCAGAGAATCCCTAAGTATGTTCTTGTGAGATAGCAACATGAAAGTGTTTCTTTTCGCTAGGTTGATGAAGCGCTGGTGGGGTCATATTTCATAGTTGTCTTCTTATCAAGAATGAGGCAATGTAGAGGCCGAATTGTATTTATGTACATGATTTGGTGCAACCAAAGTGTTGCCGACAACACTTTACACGTGATAGGCAAAGATGCCCATTTCCTCAGCCTCTCCTCTTTCAACTTCTGTGGAAGCCCAACTGATGTGGCAGACAAGGGTGCGCTCCCTTCAAGTCCTGAGTTCCAAATCTGCCTCGTAGACGTTGATATATAAGAACATCTGATATTTTGGATGCTAAAAAGCTTCGGCGTCCGATTTTTCGGACTTCCTGCCCAAATTTCACGTCCAAAACAGCATTAATTGAGCCCCCAACTCTGCCACATCTTTCATCTCCATATTGGAACCAGCGTTTTCTTGAGTTAACACATTTGCGACCGTAGCGGAGCTTGAAAGGCAGCTTTGCCGCAATACGGAGGTGTGATGAGGTGAAGCATATTGAAAATCTAGGGACCACTTCCAATCAGACGTTGACTGTCTCTTGCCTAAGTTCGACCGTAACGGAGCTTGAAAGGCAGCTTTGCCGCAATACGGGGGTGTGATGAGGTGAAGCATATTGAAAATCTAGGGACCAATTTAAATCGGACTTTGTCTCTTGGCTAAGTTCGACCGTAACGAAGCTTGAAAGGCAGCTTTGCCGCAATACGAGAGTGTAATGAGGTGAAGCATATTGAAAATCTGAAGGGGTCACTTTCAACTGGACGTTGACTGCATTTGTCTTTGGGAAGTTCGAATAGTTCGAATAGTAAAATTTCAGTGCGAATCGAATCGAATAGCAAACACTATTCGAAAAATATTCGAAATTTCGAATGTTCGCACACCCCTAATATTTTGCCCTTCGGGCTCACTCAGACGCGCCAAAATTTTCTTCAACTGTACACACTCGGACTCAGACTCGCTAATTCCACTGTACTCACTTGGACTCAGACTCACTAAAATTTTTCTGAATTGGACTCCCTCAGACTCAAAACCAGCAAAATGTTACTCACTCGGACTTTTCTTCTCGTACTTTCATATACGAGTTGCCAGCAGTCCCAATCCAGTGTAAGGGCTGTGTGGCGGAGGCGGCAACCGTAAGGCAAGAGACAGCGCCACAGTTGGTGCCGTCATCATCATCATCGTGGACACCGGCAGCGGGGAGCAAGGGTAACGGCAGTTAGGAATAAAGTGTGTGTTCGACTAGACGTATTGTGCGCGCTTCCTCCCTGACTACTGGGGGCTTGTCCGGGATAGAATGGATAACGTAATCGTTCCGAAGGAGCTCGTACAATATCTCATCTACCAAACAGATGGATCGCCGATCCAGTGCGAGCAAGTCGCCTCACTGCTGTGGCAACGTGTGATGGCTGCCACAGTCATGGCCGGACCAGTAGGCTTAGGTGTGCACGTGTCCAGCCGCAGCCCTCGCAGCTGCCTGTCATGACTTCATGCCGCTCATAGAACCACCGAAGTTCTCGGGGGTCAACAACTTGCAGTCACCAGCGGTTTTCTGAGAACATTTAGACAACTTTCGTATCGTGTCCTGGAATCAACGAGGCCAAAAGAGTCAGCAAGATAGTGCCGGCTGCATTGGAGGGCAGTGCTAAGCTTTGGTGGCGTTCCTTCCGCGCAGAGTTCGCTTCTATCAACTCCAAATGCCGCCTGAAGGAGGAACTCAAACAGCGAACACAGAGCTCCGAGGAAAATTTAAAGGAATTCATCTATGTGATATTGGTGTACTACGAGTGCATTGGAGAGCTAGTAACCAAGGAAGAAAAAGTGCAGCGGGTTCTCTGCCAGATGCACACGCAGCTACAAGACCTTGCGGCAGTGTCTTCATTCATGACGTTGAAGGAGCTTGCCGTGGTGGCGGATGGATTGATGCAAAGAGTGTGGCAGCATTGGCAGTACAAACCACCGCCACCACCAACAAATCAGGTCGCAAGGGACCTGGCATTCCGACCACACATGGCGGCCGCTAACGTTCTCTGACCGCAACCAATGTCAGTGACGGCCGCTGTGAGTATGACTACGTCTACCCAGTGTCCTTGGCATACCACTGGTCACTACACCCTGCAGTGGTTCAACCATCATATGTCCATGATCAGTTCCATCCGGCCTCTACTGTCCCCACATCGATGCAGCCGTTAGCCCAGGCTTCGCCACCAGCTGCTCGTGGGCAGCAGCCCAACACTCAGTTCCACTGCCAGTGTTGTGGGGGGATCAGCCATGTTGGCCGCCATTGCGCCAAGGCTAGGCAAAATGTGCCACCCATGTGTTTCCAGTGCGGTCAACAGGGGCACATGCAGGCTGAATGCCCAGAGAATGGGTTCTCGGGAAACCGGCATTGGTAGATGCCGCACTGGCGGGCGTTTACGACAGCGTGCTCCAGGTTGCGACTACTGCTGGCCAAAAGGAACCCCTGTTCAGTATCCGCATCGGAGCAACGACGTTCCAAGCTCCCTTAGACACTTGGTCCAGCGCAAGCGATGGCGGCCACTGAAGCCACAGGAGTCAGCCACAAGAGAGAGGTACTTGTGCTCCGCCTGGCCACAGGCTGGTCCCAATCTACTACCTTGCTCCGATTCAAGATCCACTGGGCAGCAGGCTCTTGCCGGCAGCATTTTTTGTGTGTGCCCGAGCTTACTAGAGACATAGTACGCTCGGGAGAGACTTCCTGACTGTGACCGGAATATCACTTCATGTTGCACTTGGAGGTTGGACAATTGGGACTGAACCACAGTGCATGGTGCCTTTAGTCAATGTAGAGCAGCAGGTCAAAGGAGGGCTAGACAGCGAAGAAATCTACGACCTGCAAGCAATATTTGCCGAGCGACCTCAGTCTACTGCAACTCAGAAATCCCAACTCCCAATCACCCCACACACCTCGAGGTGGAAGTGATTGTAGACCCACATCTGGCACAAGTGCTTGAGAACTTCAGCCCATTCATTACTGCTACTGCTATACTGCTACTCCAGGTCACATAACATTTGCTGAACATTGCATTGACACTGGGGATAGCCAACCTGTACGTTGCAAGCTTTGCCCTGTCAAGTTGCATCGCTGATCTAGAACAAGCCTGAGCACCAGCCATTGGACAAGCGTTCCTGTTCTGGTTGCAAAAAAGTCTGCTTCCGCCTTGCCATAGATTATCGATCACTGAATAGCTGCTCAAGGGTGCCTGCCTATCCCATGCCCAGGACTGACTGGCTCTTGGCACAGTTGGGTCAGGCACAATGGTTTTCAAGTTTCGACCTTTCGCAAGGGTTTTTCCAGATCCCAGTGTGTGAGCAGGATATTCCCAAGATCACATTTATCTGCCACCGGGGCACCTACGAGCTTACCAGGATGCCCTTCGGTGTTGCAGGTGGGCCAGCAACCTTCCAAACTTCGATGGACGCTGTTTTGGATAGCGTAATCACAAATCACAAATCACTGTGTGGCAGAGGCAGCAACCGTAAGGCCACCATCGTTATCATCATCATGGCGGTAGTTGGGAATGAAGTGTTTCTTCAACGAGACGTATTGCGCACGCTTCCTCCCTGACACCAGTAAGGACCTTTTTGTTTAAAAAGATGACTCACACGAGATATTTTCATCAGGAACTTACCCTAAAAGTATTTGCATGCGGAGGTCAAGGTACCTCCCCCCTCCCTTTGTAACTCGTGCCTCTGATCAATAAATATTGAGCTGGCGTAGTTACGCTGGTGTGTTGAAGTATGTGTGAGTAGATGTGAGTATTAAATGTGAGCCTACATAAGGCTGATAGTAATGCTGAAGTGGAATAGATAGGACCATAGGTCAGCAAAAAAGGTGGAGCTCGCCCAGACTCACTCAAGGAGTATATTTTGCATTTAGGGCTCACTCGGACTGAGGCTCACTAAAACTTTTCGCAAATGGATTCACTCGCACTCAAACTCACGAAAGTATTACTGAGACTCACGCTCGATCTGAGTGTGAGTCAGTCTGCGTGATTCAGCTAATGAGTGAGTTTGCCTACCTATGCCTTGCCAATTCCGCTGCTTGTATGTATGTTATGAGAGCAGCTATAGGGGCTAGTTGGTTGTACATCTTGGGGGTAATCGCGCTTTTTCAACGTACAGGAACTGACTGAATACACCACAAACACGGAGCGCAGACTAACAACTGTTTTATTTCCAGACGTTTCCGTCACATATACACACAAAGGAGGGCATCGCAAAAACCTGAGCCAAGATACAAAACTCACTGAGCATGTGCACGATAAAAGTTAGGTTGTTTTTATAAAATGAATTTCTTTTGAGGAAAGCTTAATGGATGGTGCGCTGATACAATCGGCGGCATGTGCCTGCGTCATTATATAAGATTCCGTTATTTCTCGTTCCATTTTATATGAACTTGTGACAAAATTGTGGTTTTTTCCAAAAGTGGCATACATTTGCACTGTGATACATGTGTTGCTAGATTACCCGGGTGCGTGATTAGCTGACAATTGTTTCGATGCTCTCTTAATCTTGTGTTTAAATACCGTATTTACTCGAATCTAAGCCGATGTTTTTTTCGAAAAAATGATGTGCGAAAGTGGGGGGATCGGCTTAGATTCGAGTACAATGAATAGGTTTTTTTTCTTTTCTGGCCTTGCGAATTTCGGGGGTCGGCTTAGAATCGGGGCCGGCCTAGATTCGAGCAAATACGGTATCTTTCCGTCTGTCCGACGTATCTCTTACCGCATGTCAAAGGAATATTGTACATGACTTCCTTACTGCAATCCACAAATTTTCTAACATGGTTGATCCCGTAGTTCTTACTCTGGCTTCTTTTCTTGCAGCCGTTTACCCTTCGACACATTCCAATAAGTTTTTTCCGGAGCCGAGAAAACAAGTTCCACATTCTGTGCATTTGCAATCTTTTTTAGCTTATGTGAAACTGTGTGGATATACCGTAAAAACCCGCGTATAGCCCGGGGTTTTTTTCTAGATTTTAGGGTGCGAAATTTCGGCCCCGTACTATATGCGGGTCCCAAGAATTTTCGGCCCAAATTCAGTTTCGGTTTCGGCATAGCGCGGTGCTATCATCATCATCAGCTGTCTGCGCGCTTCTGCGCTAGGTAGTGTTAGCGGCGTTAGTCTTAACTGGTCAGTTGGTCAGTGGCCTTTGCTTCAACTTGGTGCCCATAACGACGGCCTCGATTTTGCTCCTGTGATTTTACGCCATGTCAGGACCGCGCAGGCAGTACTCTGCTGCTTTTAAAAGAAAAGTTATCGCTGCTGCCGAAACCATCGGCAACTGTGCCGCGGAGCGGCAGTACGGAGTCAACGAGCGGAGCATTCGCGGTTGGCGGAAGCAGAAGGAAGCCCTCTTTGCATGCAGCGGCCAGCGAAAAAGTTTCCGCGGACCAAAAAATGGAGCATTTCCTGACGTGGAACGAGAACTCACAGACTTTGTGCGGGAGCAGCGAGCTGCACATCTCGCTGTCAACATCGAGCTGCTACAAGCGAAGGCAAGGGAGATCGCTCGAGACAAAGGCATTCAGCCGGAGGATTTCAAAGCGAGCAAGCATTGGGTGTCTCGCTTCATGCGCCGCGCTGGGTTCTCCCTACGTCGGCGTACGTCGATCTCCCAGAAGCTACCAGAGAGCTACGAAGGGCACCTCGTGGCTTTTCAAAGGTACATAATTGCGTTGCGAAAGGCAGTCCCCTTTCAGCTGGGCCAGATCGGCAACGCGGATCAGACGCCGGTCTACCTGGATATGCCCTCGGCGCTGACGGTGCATCAAAAAGGCTCCAGGCAAGTTATCGTGCGGTCGACTGGAAACGAAAAAACGCGGGTGACTGTAATGTTATCCTGCACGGCTGACGGTCGCAAGCTGCCACCCTACGTGGTGTTCAAACGAAAGACGCTGCCGAAGGGGGAGAAGTTCCCGAAAAATGTCGTCGTCCGCTGCCAGGACAAGGGGTGGATGGACGAATCGTTAGTCCTTGACTGGATAAAGTCCGTGTGGTGTCGACGGCCCGGAGCACTGCTGGGGCTCCCTTCGATGCTTGTGCTCGACGCGTTTCGGTGTCACCTGGCCGACTCCGTAAAGCGACTGCTGCGCGACTCCCGCACCGAGCTCGTCGTCATCCCGGGAGGGATGACATCACAGCTGCAGCCGCTTGATGTGTGCCTTAATAAGCCATTTAAGGACCATGTCAAGCGCCTGTACGTGGAGTGGATGAGGTCCGGAGAACCAGAAGTGACCCCTGCCGGACGGCTGAAACGGGCCTCGCCAGCGATGCTCTGCTCGTGGATAGTCGAGGCTTGGGCCTGCATTCCAGAGGCGCTCGTTTGCCGCGCCTTCAAAAAGTGCTCCATCTCCAACGCGCTTGATGGCACTGAGGATGATGTGCTGTGGGAGAACATTTCCGACAAGGGAGCTTCGGAAGAGAGTGCGTCCGACGACGACAATGAATGAAATGTCAATAAATGCATTTTTTCCATTTTCCTCGGACTATATTCGGGTGAAAACTTTTTTTCTCACGTTTGCTATCCCCGAATTACACCCCGGACTATATGCGGGTCCGAGCTATATGCGGGTTTTTACGGTATGACAGAACTATTGCTTTTGCTTTTTCGGCAGCCGATTCGTCACTTTCACCATTCTTTTTTCTGCTAATTGTCTTTAACAGCTTCTCGGCCACCGACGCAAGCACACAGTCAGGGAATTCACTGTTCTTCAGCCTTTTTACCTGTACGTTGATGCTCTGCGCCATTTTATGTGGACAGGATTTTTGGACACATTGTTTTAGACAAGATAACACTATTCCTCTTTTAATTAGCTTTGAATATGTGGAATTGTATCCCATGATGGCCTTTGTTCCTTTTGTTAAATACATTTCAAGTAAATCTGGATGTCTAAAAACTTTAAAGAAGACTCAGTTGGCAATTCATACGTGAATTCTAGCTCTGAAAAAACTTGTGTGAATTTCTGCAAGATTTTTTCTGCGTTAACAGCACTGGCTTTTTCGTATGGTACACAAAGCAGGAAATGATCCACATCTAAAGCAAGCTTTTACATGCATTTCATTCATAAACGGCATTAGAAGTCTTTCTCCTTTTGCCATAAAAAGATTGCATAGCAAAGAAGCTAGGCAGGAGCCCATACAGATCCCATCTCGTTGTGCGTACACACCACCCTCGTATTCGACAAGCAGTGATTGCAGATAGAGCTTTAGAAGTTCAATAAAACCATGCACACTGGTTCCAAATTGTTTTTCGAAGTGCCTTCCACCAAATGTCTTGATGCAGTTCTTGAACGGCTTGAATAGCAGCCGGTTGTGGTATATTGTAAAACATATCTTTAAAGGGGTCATGAAGCACCCCTTGGGCTTGTTGAAAAAACACATCCTGTGGAAAGCTGACACGGCTATGAACTGCTCTGCCAAATACAGTAGAACCCCGCTGATACATTTTTGAAGGGACCGTAGGAAATAAACGTAAGAGACGGGAAACGTAAGAGCCGAAAAACAGGAAAAACGGCAAAATATTTAGTGGTACAGAATTTTATTTCAATTCTTACGAGCAGCACGAAAATTGGCGCGCTCAGCCGCGATCTAGTCGATGGATAGAAACGCGGAGCTTAGGACGGCCTTATCCACACAAATGTAATCAACGTATGTGATTTTTTTAACACCAACAGCTGTAGGCATGAAAGAACTAAGCACACGCAATCACGACCGGCGCGGCGAGTCCGACCGCGAACCGCACGCACGACCGTGCGAGCTCCAACCAGCTCGAACTCCTCCCGTTCTCCGACAAATAACGATGATGATGAGTCTACGCCAATGCGATGGCAGAAGTGAATGCCAATCTCGAAGGCCTTGCTTTCGCAAGCAATTACGTCATACACGCCATATTTGTGCAATACAAATCTCAAAGGCGATGCTTTTGTCAATAGTAAATGCCAATCTCGAAGGCCTTGCTTTCGCGAGCAGTTACGTCATAGACGCCATCTTTGCAATTTGAATCTCGAAGGCCATGCTTTTGTTTGCATCAATTGAAAGATTCTGTTGCTTGCGCCTCTCATGCGGCTAATATTACGGTCAAACGAGGCCAAGCTGCGTGAAAATGCACCATGGCCGCTCTCTTTGGTAGTCACTTGGTCGGCTCCGAGTGCACTTCGCGACGTATCATACGGAAACGGTCCGACAGTTACGACGTAACAGCGGGGTTCCCAATACATTGTATCCTATGGGAGCTATGCCGGGACCGGCGGAAAACGACGTAACAGGCCGAAGTGAACACCTTCGGCTCCGAATTCTTCGGTTCGTCGTGTCGTACCATTATAAAAATGATAAACGTGCGCCCTCTTGAGTGCTTCTCCATATACTCGACAATGCTTCGCTCACCCGAAATTCGTGGATACCAGCGTGACAAAGGTATCTTCAGTTGGCCGAATGTATCTGCATTCCATGGGCGTATGCTGTGGGGCAATTTTAGTAATATCTGCCGCGAGCTGCACGCGTCCAGTGGCAGCAGCGTGTTCTGAGCTGTTCTAAGACCGCCTGTGTTTGCATTGTAGGGGTCTGGGCCAGCCGCCGCCCAGAACCCCTCAGAGACGAGGACGAGACACTGAGCACGGCCGCTCGATCTCCCCGTGCACGGAGCAACACGTCTTTATCAATCCAAGACTCTGCCGCGACTGGCAACGGCCCCTGAACGCGAGCGGCGAGCGTGCCCGTGTCCGTCGTTCTCTTTTACCGTCGGCGCGCTCGCAGCTGCCGCCCCATAGCATATAAAAGTTACACACGCAGACACCACAGTTACAAGGATGTTGTAGCGCGCCTACATTAGGTACATTTAAAGCGCGCCTACTGTCGCGAGCTGCACGCAGGGGCAACAGTGCCTTTTGAGCAGCTGAACGATAATCTGTTTCCGCAATTTGCACTTATCTGCAATTCACGCTTTAGCGTGGCATACAGTGGTTCTCTATAACTGATATTTTGTATTTAGTTGCTTTCATACTCGTAGACTACCTACTATCTTACTAATTAACCGTTATTATTAAGCATCACACCACTGTGTTAAAGCGAATGCCAAAAGCGTGCCCCGATGTCAAGCTAATCTAGTAACGTTGGTCAAGCACAACATCCAGAAATTTACCAGTGACATGTCTACCGCCAAATAAAGAAGTCAATGCACTTGCACTTCGCCCTTGTGAACGTCCATGTGTACTTGGCATTCCCCGTGTACAGATGACGCAGAACAAATTAAAAAAAAATATGTATTACAGTCCTCCTCAATGAAACAGCTGTTCTCCAGAAAATAATGGTTCGTTTGAATTGCTAGTATAGTATATTCACACCAGTAGACAGGTTGGCTTGTTCACAATTCAGAATGTTACATACATAACACAGAAACACGAGGACTATAGCAAATAGGTACAAAACTAAAAAAACTCTGTCATATGTGCACTCCCTCATCCACCTGCACATTATGTTGAAGTTCACTTATACAACAGGCACCTTCAATTATGCTACTATTAATGAAATATCACCCGACCTACGTTAGAACACAGTGATGACTTGTTGCCTAACTGCCTGTCACCTATTTCTCTTCCACAATGTGTTCTAATGTGTAAATCATCTGTTCCACTTGTTTGGTAATAAAACACAGGCCGTTACATTGAGCGAGCGGTGTTTCACCAATTTGTATTGCATGCAGAAGTTCATTTCTTCCATTTGCATGCACGACAATAGTCATACCTCAACTGATACAAGAAACAGTGTTTGCACTATTTTATTGGAATCAAAACAGTAGCAGCTCTCATATCAGTGTAAGCTCATGCATATTTCCATTTTTGTGCACAGAACCTGCACCCACTACTGAACACATGGAACAACATATACAGTACAGCCGAAGCACTATATATAATTCACAGCAGTAAAGCAACATGAAAGTGGTGCGTAAAACCTCCTCATAATGCCTATTGACATGTGCACTTCACAGTGCCAGTATCTAAGCACAATCCAAAGAAATGGGATGCACAAGGAACTTGGTGTCAGCCTACACATGAAGGCAACTAAATTAGTACAGTAAGGCTAGCTTTACTTTTGAGAAATATGCAACCATGCAGATAGGCATGTTCTAGTTTTTTTATTGGATTAGTTTGCACTATGGCATCAAAACATGTCGCGCATGATCATACAGTTGAGTTTCCTGCAGAAAAGTCTAAAATTGATTGTAGATCCACTTACCACAATTTATAAAAGCATTCAGCAATGCCCACAAAATGGCAATGCTGCCTTCATATATTGCTGCACATATTTGCTCACAGATATCTGAAAACTAACGTAAATTTCTGGAATTATGCTTGGAAACTTGTCGGTGTTATCACATGACTACAATGTACCAATACTTCTGTTATGCATAATTAGTACATCTATGTTTACAATATATCCATACCAGCTGGTGCCATCTGTAACTTAAAGTTCTTCATATTTAATTCCTCACATCATGGCTTATGCATAATTACCACATTGAAAATTAAGCCCAGCATTATGGCTTCAAGATCAAGTTGAAATTAGGCAATCATGTGCCCAAAATTACAAATTTCCTATAAATAGTGGCTGATGGCTTGGCACATTGGATCCTAGGACTTGATATGCCATGAGGTTGAATAAAATTTGACCACGCAGTTATAGAGGCTGTAAAGCAGTCAGGACTTAAAGGGACACTAAAGAGAAACAATGAATCGGTTTAGATCGATAAGTTGTGCTCTGAGAACTGTAATGTCATTAATTTCGCCACCATAGGTTTATTAATAGCGGAGAAAATCAAGGTAAAAGTTTCATTTTTAAATTTCGCGCCGAAATCGCCCCTCGTGACGTCACGGATTTCAAAGTGTATTTATCCTATTTTGGCGCCACTGGCTCAACAAAATTACCCCAAACTTGGTATGTTAAGTCTATGGCCCCCTCAGAGGACAATGCACTTCATTTTTACCGATTAGGAACTACGTAGTCCCTAGCAGGCGCCGTCAAAACATGTGACGTCACGGCAAATGGTGCGGAAACTTCAAGGTGGCGTCGCCACCACATTTTGTTTTTGCGTGTTTTCTCGCTTACTAAGCGTCTTCTCGCAGCAAGCGTGGTGTTTTCGGTATCGTGAAAGAGTGCTTTACTCATCATATGAGAAAAATCTTGTTGCCCTTTAGTGTCCCTTTAAGTTCATCGTAAAAGAAAGTGGGAAAAGAAAACCACAACACACGTAGAAATGAAGGGGACAGGACGACGCAGTACTAGCAGCTGAAGTTTAACACGTGCTTGGCTTTTTTAGACATGTTTTTACTCTTTCTGCGACTGCGTGATTCTTTAATTTTGTAGTTTTTTCATGCTATGTCTGTATATCTTTCTGTGGTTTGCATTAAACTTGAGTTGCTAGTAGCGCATCGTCTTCTGCCTTTCATTCTCATTTCTCTGTGCTGTGGGGGTTTTTTCAGCACTTTCTTTAAGTATGAATACACATCAACTCGCCCAACTGTCCATTTTAGGATAAAGTTTGCTGAATAAAGCCGGTTCTACTAAGTGCCATTTTGAACAATGCGAAATTTTCAAATGCACATGCTACTGGAAAGGTTGCACGCAGTATCATGCATAACACTCTGCATCAATCCCAGTATTTGCCCAAATGCTGTAAGATGTACGAAATGTTTGAGATAGTGTGCAGTGAGGCACAGTGGAGTGTTCCCACAATACACTGTCTCGTACAGAAGCAGTGGGCGAGCAACTCTTGCTGCTTTGCCAGAAATGTCTTCCTGAAAATGATACAAAAAAGAAGTTCATTAAGCTTTCTGTGTCCATAAAAATGAATTTCTCGCCAAGGACTCACACTTCACTATACTTATTGCAGACCTTTTAACAAAACATGAAACAAATGCAAAATTGTAAGGCTGCTAAGCAGTTCCTTGTGAACTTTTCAAGTACACAGGGCGAAAAATACACGAAGGTAAAGAAATGCGAAACAACACCTGAAGTGTTACTCTTGTCCTGTGTACCACCATTCGGGTAGATTTCGATGTCATCAAGTTAGCATTATAGTGTAAAGGGGTGTGTATGTTCGTGAGGTTCACTTTGTATTTAAACACGTTGGACACTAGATTCTTGTTCAGCCACAGCTGCTCTGTTTAGGACTGAATATTGGGCAACTTGGTATTGATTCATGGCAAAAATTAACAGCATACTCGTTATGAGTACAAAAGAAGACCTGGACACAATACCAGCGTTTTCACCTTGTCAGAAATTGTGTCAACAGTGAGGATACTGTGTACAGACGATAAACACTATGGTAACATAATTAAAAACAAAATAATGAGAGGGAAGAAACAAGGTGATTCAACAAGGTGGTTCAACAGGTTCAACTGACTTATATCAATATGATTAAAATAGCCTTGCACAACTAATACATCTTCTAAAGGCTATAAATATGCATATTTAACCCCGGCACGTTCCAGTGCTGATATGTGACTAATGAAGTGACAGTACCATAAAATGCATAATCTTCACAACTCACGCTGTCACTAAGTGGATGTCTGTCACATCATATGGCCATAATTATATGTTTCATCATATGGTCATAATTATGTGACGATTATGCCACATGTCAAAGCGCACAAATTGACATC
Source organism: Rhipicephalus sanguineus (assembly GCF_013339695.2). Lineage (NCBI taxonomy): Eukaryota > Metazoa > Arthropoda > Arachnida > Ixodida > Ixodidae > Rhipicephalus > Rhipicephalus sanguineus. The sequence goes on along the minus strand of NC_051181.1, from coordinate 169,039,551 downwards.
GAGACGGAGGATCAAAACAAAATTAAGCATGAAAACAGCATAAACAGAAAACAAATTTGGCCTCAATGCACATTTCATTACGTAACAGCGTGATAATAGCGGCTTTTTTTTTTTGCTTTAGTGTATACTCCTTGAAAGCACTCTGCTTCATTTATGCTTTATCGCAAGAAAGGAAATTATGTTGTACAAACATCTTTTTCAAGACGCACTTGCACATCGATTAGGTGGCCGTGCGAAGCATGCGGTATATTCACAGGAGTTTCTAAACATGCATTACACATTGTCGCTATGTGAGCTGAATGACTTTTCTTTCTTTTTTTTTTCATTGCACTTTTTACGCGACGCAATGTGCAGAACGACCTACAGCTACCCGAGCGATGATAAGGACGCGCGAACAGAGGAAACATAAGTATTACTTGCAAAGCGACTCAAGCGAGCCTGCCGCTGTGTATATTACTAAGCAGATGATGGGCACGCTGCGTTCGCAGTACCATCGGGAACACAAGGGTATTACTTACCCTTGTGTTCTTGATGGTACCGCGAACACAGCGTGCCCATCATCTGCTTAGTAATATACACAGCGGCAGGCTCGCTTGAGTCGCCGGGACATTGTCACACCATATCCCACCTGCAGTATAGACCCGCAGTAAGGCATATTGCACTGTCGTCAAACCACGCATTTCACATCCAGCGGCGGGAGCAGGCACAAAACGCGCACACACGGCCGACACAGCTGGGAAGTTCAGAAGTGGCGTTCACAAGGCCATGACGGCTTTGCTTGGGCAGCCTGCACGCTGCTGGGGCCAGCCTGAAACGACTCTCTTCTCGCGTTTCTTTTTTTTTGCTTCTTTTTTCCTTCGCGCGCGCATACGTCGCGACGCTTTTTCAAACCTCGCTTGTATTCCGATGCGTCTGATTGTCTGATTTCCTCGCTGTCGCCGACGGGCAGTCGGGCTGCAGCCGTCCGAAGGTCGAAAGGCATTTTATCTCGTTTCTTCCCGTTCACAGCGGCCGCTTAAAAAGAATCGCGTTTTTTTTTTCTTTTGCGTCGAGTTTTCTCCACACCGGATTTTATTCCGTGCGTTGAGGCAGCCAGCCTTGGCCAGTTTATTATCTAAAAACGTATACTGAGTGTACATGCCGTGCCAATCGTTTGCATCGAGGGCTTGCCAGCTTTTTCTTTTAGTTTAATTTTGATTTGATGGAAAAACGACATAAGCGAAGTCACGAAGAGAAGTAACGACAGTACCAATGCGAAGTTTCAGTATCAATGTGACATAAGCGAAGTAACGACGGTATCAATACAAATAGATCGCGTCAGCGCTTACAAGCCAGACGTGATAGACCGCGCCGCGCAGCGAGAAGCAGCCGACCGGAACTATTAGTTTCCAACAGCAGCCGTCAACACCGCCAAGTTACGCGGAAAGGAAACCACACAACGTTGAAACGAGGTGGTGTAAGGCACTGGGCGGGGCACCTCGAACGGCGCTCTCTCTCTCCCCCGCAATGAAGCAAGTTGAGAGGGAGTTGAGAGGGTAAATATTGCGATCGCTATATCTCCAGTCCTACTTGAGCTTTTCGAAAAATTCTTTCGGCTATATATTCCTGGGAAGAATGCAAATCATTCCAGGGTGTTTTTCACGCCAAGCCCGAGAAGTGGTTCATGACCCCTTTAAAGTCAGTAGAAAAGCAGGTAATTGGCTCACTTTTCTTGATGAGGGCGATCACTTCCTCAGATCCGCATAGCATGCATGGGTCTTCGAAAGACAGAACAGACAGATGCGATTTTAGGTACACAGCCACACATTGTTGCCAGGTTCCTTTGTCCTTGACGATCATTCGGAAGGGGCTATTTTCTTTATGCATCTTGATGTTGAAGAACTTGGTTAGGGTGAGCTGATTACTTCCTTTAACATTCGTTATTAGCTTACTTAGCCCAAGTCTTTTGCACGTTTTTACGGCTAGATTTTGCACCTGTTTTAGAGTCTTTTCTTCGTAGTCAATAGCACTAAAGTTTTTGCTAATTGCGTCTGCCACCTCTTGTTCGTATTCACCTTTCTTCATCTCCACAAATCTTTCAGTCTTGTCCGTTCGCAGCAGCTTCAAGTTGGCGTGTGCGAGATATTTGACTGTTTCTTTAACAGCACATCCCCGATTTATCGGTTCTGAATACCGCATGATGCAGTCCATGCTTTCCGAGATTGTGGCATCTCATTTTTCTTCAGAAATTCGATTGCCAGTTGAGTGTACGATTACAATCAGCTTTGCCGATTTTACAGTGGGTTTTACTGCAAATTTTGGTCCCTTGTCAAGCATGCATTGCACTTTAACAGGTAGTGGGCACTCCGATATATTAATATGGCCTTGTCTGTCATAGCGTTTTTCCTTAGTTTTCCGAGGTAACAGAGAAAAATTCTTTTTCCAATGTTGCTCCCCAAGGGCTTCAGCCATCTTGTGTGTGTCTTGGCTTCAACCATCTTGGTTTTCTCGGCTCCAGAAAAGCTTATTGGAATGTGTCGAAGGGTAAACGGCTGCAAGAAAAGAAGCCAGAGTAAGAACTACGAGATCAACCATGTTAGAAAATTTGTGGATTGCAGTAAGGAAGTCATGTACAATATTCCTCTTACATGTGGTAAGAGATACGTCGGACAGACGGAGAGATATTTAAACACAAGATTAAGAGAGCATCTAAACAATTGTCAGCTAATCATGCACCCGGGCAATTTAGTAACACATGTATCACAGTGCAAATGTACGCCACTTTTGAAAAAAACCACAATTTTGTCACAAGTTCATTATAAAATGGAACAAGTAATAACGGAATCTTATATGATGACGCAGGCACATGCCGCCGATTGTATCAGCACACCTTCCATTAATCTTTCCTCAAAAGGAATTTATTTTATAAAAACAACCTAACTTTTATCGTGCACATGCTCAGTGAGTTGTTGTATCTTACCTCAGGTTTTTGCGATGCCATCCTTTGTGTATATATGTGATGGAAACGTCTGGAAATAAAGCAGTTGTTAGTCTGCGCTCCGTGTTTGTGGTGTATTCAGTCAGTTCCTGTACGTTAAAAAAAATTGGACCATCTCCCCGAAGGGAACACTGGTGGGATGCGAAGCAGCAGCGTTGCGCACGGGTGGTGTCACGGGTTGAATGGCGCTAACGTGGGTGCTGCGGTGAGCGCTGGAGGATTTGTTTGAAGCGAAACTTGGTGTAGCGTTTACTGGTGTAAACGTTTGTTTGAAACGCAGACACGGGAGGCGAGCGGGCGTTGGAGCCGGCAGCTGCGGCGCTCTGGTGGATTAGGGAGAGAGTGACGTACGCGCGCACCTGCGAGGGGAGCGTGCGAGGGGTGCGTGACGTCAACGCCCAGCTGCGGCGTGACCCACTTGGCACCGCTCCAACACCTGCGCTGAGGGAAGCGCGTTGCCTCGCGTTTGTGCGGACGGACAGACAGCGTTACACAGGCTAGTCAAAGAGCTGCTACGCATCTCAAACGCGATTACCCCCAAGATGTCCGTGTGTGTCTGTGTCTGGTGACACAGAACACACAGACAGATGCGTGATATGCGGCCTACATTGAAGTTGCACATCTCCGTGTTCTTGTATGGTGCCCGCGCCTGTGCACCTGCAATGAAGCCGTTCGCTGTGGATGACACAGTGGGCTCATCACTTCAGGTTTCAGAAAGTGCTAAAACGCCAGTTTCTGGGAGCATAGCATCTTTTTCGAGGTCGTGCATCTGTGCGTGCACAGGCTGTACTTTGGTAGCGACAAGCCTGAGGTGATTGTTGTGGTTGTGGCATCGAATGAAGGTGGTAGCCCGGTCCAAGAGAATGTCTAGAGGCCTGTTGTCTATCCGGATCATGTCATCGGCCAACTGTCTATTGATAGAGCTGGCGACATGTCGGAACCTGAAGTCGCCTTTTTCGTTGGTGAGGTATAGGCCGTCGGGGCTGGTAGCCCTGGAAAGTGCTACATAGACCAACTTCAGTGGTTGGTGGTTATCGTATCTGCAGACTACCTGGGTGTATTGTGGCCCTATGTGACTTATATACAGTTATGGCGATTGCTTGCGGAAGGGGAAACTGTGTCCTCTTGCACGAGATATTCTTCTGGGGTACTTCACGCCTCGCTTGTCCTACAAATATCCCTTGTTTGCAATATACAGAGCCATACCTTATTCACAAGTTCAATACACTCCAGCCAGCAGGTATTAACATTTCTAAGGGGGCTCTTGAATCTATTCGGTATGGTACATACACAACGAAAACCAATGAGAGTTAAGTCCTTCTTCGAGGAATTTCGAACCTACTATTGCTAAACTGCCACGTGCTTCCACTGACAGTCATTCAGCGAAACGTATACCCTCCCGTCTCCCCCCCCCCACCCGCTTTTTGTTCCTTTTTTCTCTTTTTTTCTTTCTTTTTCTTTTTTTTTTTTCGCGTTCCTTATGACTCACCCAGTCGTCAAAGTGGCCTCTCCCACCCTCCCCCTCCCCTTCTCCCTTCTGGTGCAGGGGGCACGAAGCATATACGCACGATAGCTAAGGAAATCAGTTCCAGCCTTGAAGAAGACAAGTCCACTTTTCGAAACGTTGACTCGAGCTTCCACCCCCTGTCTACGGATCTTCTCTTCGTAAGGTGTTCAATAAGTAGCAATTACATTCCAGTGATATTTGACATTGTATGGTTGGCAACATCTTTAATTTCTCAGGGGTGTAGTTGCACAAATCACAGTAAATTTCAAAAAAAGCTTGTAAATTTGCCGACTGTTTCAGGCTTTCAGCAAGACCAGCTTCAACAGGGACTGTGTAATCAAGGAAGCTATGCAACCAGAAAACTTTTTAGTCACACCGTGAGGCGGACTGCATTGAAACTTTTCTGTTTGCAGGATCCACTGGTGGGTACCTGGAACTCCTGACCTCACGTGCCACTCAGGACATGGTATCCCTTCTCTACCGCAAGGCAGGTGTCGTACGATTGTCGATGTGCAACCGCCTAATGAACGTGCATTGCAGGTTAAAGCAAGCTGCCCAGAGTTCAAGTCGGACTTCCACCAGGTGGAGCACTCAGCTGTAGTTGACTTCACTTCGGTGATTGTTACATTCCATCGAGAGGCACTGCTCACCCTGGGCCGATACTTGCTCTATGTGTATCAAAAGTATGTGTCACCTTGGGTACAGGAACACTTGTGCCTGCCCCATTGCCAACAGATTCTTCTAAATGACCTCACTGAAGCGTTCTGAATATGTTAACGTGCAAGATGAAAAGCAGAGACGCCAAACAACATTCTCAGCACTGATTCATTAGCTGATTTAATTTGCAGAGAGAACACTCGTGTGGGCGTCTTAAAGAAAATAATTTGGAATTTGGCATTGTCTGTGCTTTTTGGCATTTCTTTCAGTGTTTTGCCTTGCACTTTAATCGTATCTAGGAGCTTGTCCAGAATTTTACCTAATGGAAACTTGTTGAAGATCATTAAAATTCCGAAGTTCCATGAGCATAGAGCCCTCTGCTTAAAGACAAACAAGAGGTATGTCAAGTTGTCACCTTTGTAGTAAACATAATCAGCAGCAGGCGAAAACAAGCCTACAGTAATGTTGATCTTTGTTATTCATCATCAACTGGTGATCTGTTGTATGCTGATTGACAGTGATGGTTGAAGGCATAACACACAGCAATGGAGGTAAGATAAAAGAAGTTAGATTCACGGTAAATAATACTACAGGGATCAAGGTTAGGTCCACTCTAATCAGTGTTGTCCAACTGTTGGGTAATTACCGTATTGTAGGGTATTTCTGGAATTTTTCGGGCAGCATGAGATAGTAGGGCGGTAGTGCAATTTTCTTATCAGGCATTGTGTAATTTCCACTTTTCGCTCATCATCATTCAGAGAAAATGTAGACGGTCGACACGACACCTTTGAGGGTGTCTTCCTAGAGAGATTCGAAAACTAAGCCTTCCTTTGATTAAAATTAGAACTGCTTTAATTCACATGTCACTACATAGGGCAGAGACGAAACATAGTACATCACACATCCCTGTGTTAGCACTGTTGCTTTTTTTTTTCCATGGATGGCCTTTCCTCTCCGCCGTCTTCTATTCGTTCGTTGCAAGGAGGGGCCATTAAATGTTGTGATGGCAGTCGTTTCCAGCTTGTTAAAGCGAAAGCCTTAGATGCCTTATCAAATGCGAAAAGTGACCGCCGGTGTCAACGAGAGTGACGCAAAAAAATCACGTGATGATGTCACCCTGCGACGTCACAGGTCGCTGATATTTCTGATGTCGTCGTGACGTGCCTTCAAATGATGACGTCACCGTATGACATCGTCACTTGGTCATAGGCTGGCCGACTCCGTAGGCACGTGAAGTGCACAAAGCTTGCAGTGCCTTCAGTCCTGGAGGCAGTGCAAAAACACGCTAGACGCAGAGAGCCTTTGAGGGTTGGGGGATCAGTACAATCGACTGAGAATAAAAAGAAAAGGAAGACGGCTTTCGCCTACGAGTCATCTTCGGCAAATGCATAACGGGCTATGTGAGTTTTTTTCGATGACACTGGATGGATGGATCGGTGAATGCTATGAATGTACCCTTTATAACGGGGCAGGGACATGCGCACCACCCAGCTCTACATTATTATTATTGTTATTGTTATTATTATTATTCCGTTTAGGCCTAAACTTGTTTAGCTGAATTAAAGTGCTCTTTTAATAAAAAAATCTTATAATTAACCTTAGATTAACCTTGGTTGTCCTATTTTTTTCTTTCTGTCCACTTTTCCACCACGAATCCTCCAGTCATCTTTCACTATCGCTAACCTGTTTACTTTTCCAGTGTTGTCCCTAAAACACGAGGCTTCACGCAGGTTAATGCCCTAACAAACACCCAGGTGTATACGCTCGTGTTCATTTCCTTAGCTTTCCTGCGCATTTTTGCTCTTAACTGAACCTCACTTTACAACTATGCGTTCTAAGGCAACACTTGTGCACAGTACGCAGCTTCACTGATCTATCAGCAGCCAGACTTCAGGCAAACCTACCCTTACATGCACAGTATGGAGCCTTGATGATCTATCAGCTGCCTGATTTCAACCAAGACTACCCTTACATGCACAGTATGGAGCCTCATTGATCTATCAGCAGCCTGATTTCAACCAAGACTACCCTTACATGCACAGTTTTGAGCCTCATTGATATATACCAGTCCTGATTTCTGCCAAGATTACGCTTGTGCACAATACGAAGCTTCACTGATCTATCAGCAGCCTGACTTCAGTCAAGACTGCCCTTACATGCACAGTACAGAGCCTCACTGATCTATCAACTTCCTGATTTCAACCAAGACTATCCTTACATGCTCACTACGGAGCCTTGCTGATCTATCAGCAGCCTGATTGCAGCCAAGTAGCCTGATTTCAGCCCTTACGAGCACAATACGAAGCCTCGCTGATCTATCAGCAGCATGATTTCAGCCAAGACTACCCTTACGTTGTCAAGGTGTTTATTTGACGGCACTTGGCGACGATGCGCAATGGCGACATGTCAAGACAAAACACGGACTCTTAGCACGAGCGGGAGGAGCGAAAGAGTACGACCCACTAGAAGGCGCTAGAGAGTGCAACCCATTAGAGTCACTGTATATGCTACCTTTAGGTAGCAGAGTAGTGCATAGGTCCGGCTAGCAACCACAGCTATGCGGTGAAGTCGCACTCCGTTTTTGCAGGCGGCATGCCTACTGTGCCGCCGATAAACATGTCTGGCGTGTAGAAGACCGGCGATGAACATTGGCTGTTGATTACTAGTGTTATTTCAGTTCGCTGCAGCGGCGTCGTCGAGAATTACAAAAATTGGCCCGAGCGTCAGCTTCTCCGCAAGGCATGGTTGCTAGCGGCGTTTGGAAGACAGATGCGCAACTCTGCTACCGAAAGGTAGCATATACAGTAACTCTACAACCCATTACTCATCTCCAAGGCTTCGCTACAATAGACCTTTTTCAAGCACACGAGCGCCACCAACGGGCGCGCAAGCGCTCATGGGAAATGTATGTACGCCGCAGCAGCCGCCGCGACGAGGGCGCGGGCCTCGCGCTGTAGCTTTCCGCTTGCGCCGTGCCAGGACTTCTTAAACACACTGAATTTGGCAAGGTGCAACATGTTACTGCGCAATTCAATCACGAACTTCAGTGTTTAGCGGCGACGGCCTCTCGACGAATTCCATCTTTCCCACTGTTGGACCGGTTGAGCGGCTCAGAAGCGTCACCTCTTTTTTTTTTTTTGCGCCAGTGCACCTTACGGCATAAATGAAAAAAAAAAACAAACAAACAATGCAACTCGGTTGCCTATGAAGTGCAGGAGTGGTTCATGATTCGCGGATGCATTTGGAATCAACGTCCATCGACACTGTCGGCGAGTACAGTGTGAGCTTCTGATATTTAAAGAGTACACTATATAGAAAGTGTAGTCGGCATTTGGGGAAATGAGATACATTCATTGCGTCGCTGGCACCATATATATAACGAACGAGGAGTGCCTACTAACCTTCGTTGGTGCTATAACTACAGGTTGGAATAATACTTAGAGCGAAAGAAGAAAGGAGCAGTACAAGGAAGGAAATGCACAAACCAGCGCTCACACACAACTGAAAGTTTATTGCACGCGTGAAAAAAACATATATATACAAAAATGGGAGTGCGTCGCACGTGTCATAAAGAGGCACGAGAGAGAGAGAGAGAGTAACGAAGAGGAAAGGCAGGGAGGTTAACACTTTCGTGACCGCACATATTCCCATCGATAGTATGTTATCGATGACTTCAAGATCAAGTTTTGGC